>NC_140134.1:600000-754582 GCF_964035555.1 Netta rufina
AAACTGGAAACTGGGGGGGCAAACAAGCAGTGAAATTTTAAAGAAAAGTGTGTCAGGATGTGTTTTAAGTCACTGGAAGGATATTGGAGGATCTGCCGGTGGAAGTGTGAACAGGAAAACATTGATAAAATATCGTAATCAGTGGTGGCCGCTTTATAAGCTGGAATGTGGAGAAAAGTGGCCCCTAAATGGAACTTTAAACTATAATATTTTGCTACAGTTACTGTTGTTTTTTGAGAAGCAGAACAGGATGAAATGTTGTATACTGATGTTTCAGCATCTTGGTGGGAAAAGGTACGGAATTAAGTTGGCCCCTGACTGAACCTTTGATGTTGGCATTAGAGAAGTACAGGCTGGAGAAAGATAAAGGAAGTGTTAAAAGGGTTGTTGAAAGTGTTAAAGGTGTTTGAAGTTGAATGAGCAGGGAAAGAGGATGTAGGAATGTTAATAGTTCTGCCTCTGCCCGAGGCAGAGATCTTAAAATCATGGGTGTTAGCCCTTTAGGGCAAAGGGACCATGATCGGTCCGGTCCGAGAGAGTTGTCAGAGAAACAGAAAAGCAGTCAACTCTTAAAACAACCTGAGTTCATGTGCGAGCTCGGATTGCTGATGGGACCGTTCAGGGAACTGTGGACAATTGCATTCCCCTGACCGACCCCCACTAAGACCCGAATCATCCTGAAAATTATGAACGGTTAAGTAAATACTAAAACCTGGATGAATTGGGAATTGAGAATATGCTTCCAACAAGGTCTAAAAGAAAGCCCTATGGAATTTTTGGACCAACTCTGAAATGTAAGGAAAATAAATAAATAAATAAATAAATAAATAAATAAATAAATAAATAAAACAAAACGGTTTGGACCTGGCTTTGGAGGACAAATTGACTAGCCTTTTCCTAGGGTAATCAACCCCTGATTTCAACAGGAATAACGGGGACCTGGGGAATCTACCCTAGCGGATCCTCCACTGGTTATAAAGAAGCTAGGGGAGGAATGGAAGTGAAATTTCTTATTGCTATGGGGCAACGTATTCAGTTCTAAATCAAGCATTAATGCCTTCACAGAATTATTATGTTAGGGTAAAAGGTGTGTCGTGGTTTAACCCGGCCGGCAGCTAAACACCACGCAGCTGTTCGCTCCCCCTCCCCCTCCCTCTCTGGGACGGGGGAGAGAAATGGAAAGTGAAGCCTGTGAGTTGAGATAAAGACAGTTTAATAAGACAAAATAATAATAATAATAATAATAATAATAATAATAATAATAATAATAATAATAATAATAATAATAATACAATGATGATAATAGTACCACTACTAATAATGTGTACAAACAAGTGATGCACAATGCAATTGCTCACCACCCGCTGACCGATGCCCAGCCTAACCCCGAGCAGTCCGGCCCCCTCCCCCTGGCTAGCCACCCCTATGTATTGTTTAGCCTGACGTCAGATGCTATGGAATACCCCTTTGGCTAGTTTGGGTCACCTGTCCTGGGTGTGTCCCCTCCCAGCTCTTACTGCACCCCCAGCCTGCCTGTTGGCAGGACAGAGCAAGAAGCTGAGATGTCCTTGGCTTGGTATAAGCACTGCTCTGCAACAATTAAAACATCGGGGTGTTATCAGCACTCTTCTCATCCTAAGCCAAAACATAGCATTCTACCAGCTACTAGGAAGAAAATTAACTCTGTTCTAACTGAAACCAGGACAAGGTGTAACCGAAAAGGCTTATTTTTGTGAACCTTTGAAGTACAAGTTAGGGAAACAATGGGGCATACACAGATTTTTATCTATGCCTAGCTCCTCATGGGCACTCTTAGGTAGAGATTTATTAGAGCAAGTAGGAGCAGAAATTGTCTTTGAAAAAGGGAAAATGGAATTAAGAACAGGAGAAGAACAACTAATAAATGTGTTAAGCTTGGCACTAATACAAACTGACCCTAAAAGTGAAATACCTTTAGAGATCAAGTATGTCCAGGAGTTTGGGCTACCGAAGTCCCTGGAAGAGCTAAAAATGTGACCTTAATACTTATTAAATTAAAGCCAGGAGAGAAACCCGTTAAGGTTAAGTAATATCCTTTGAGGATAGAAGATAGGAAAGGAATTAAAGAGATAATTGATAAATTTTTACAGTATGGATTATTGCTTGAATGCGAATCAGAATACAATGCACCCATATTGCCAATTAAAAAGGCAGATGACAAAGCTATAGGCTAGTTCAGGATTTGAGGGCCATAAATAAAATCACTGAGGATATCCATCCAGTAGTGGCAAACCCTTATACTTTGCTGACTAAATTAAAGAATAGTCAAGTCTGGTTTACCGTACTGGATTTAAAAGATGCCTTCTTCTGCCTAGGCTTAGCCACAGAAAGCCAAAACCTATTCGCCTTTGAATGGGAAAATCCCGATTCAGGCAGAAAGACGCAGCTTACGTGGACATTACTACCTCAAGGATTCAAGAATAGCCCCACTATTTTTGGAAACCAGTTAGCAAGGGAACTCGAAACATGGATACCTCCGGACACTGAAGGTGCTTTGTTACAATATGTAGATGATCTCTTAATAGCTACCGAGACTAAAGGGAGTTGTATTCAATGGACTATAAGTCGTCTTAATTTTCTGGGTTTAAATGGATATCAAGTCTCTTGACAGAAAGTCCAGCTGGCTCAACAAAGTGTGACCTATCTGGGATTTGACATTTCGGAAGGACAACGAGAACTAGGAACTGAACATAAGGAAGTCATTTGCCGGACTCCAGAACCTCAAATGGTAAAGGAGCTACAAACCTTTTTAGGAATGACAGGTTGGTGTCGCCTTTGGATTTATAATTATGGACTATTGGTAAAGCCTCTATGTGAATTGATAAAGATTAACCAGTCAAAGTTAGTCTGGACTGGAGAAGCACAAAAAGTCTTTAAACAACTTAAACAAGAATTGATGATTTTGAAATATCAAGCAATATTGGTAGAACAGGGCGACGTGGAAATTGTGATCATTAATATTGTGAATCTAGCCTCTTTTCTTAGTGATGCTCCGGCACAACCTGTGATTCACGATTGTTTAGAAACTATAGAGACTGTGTATTCCAGCCGACCAGACCTTAAGGAGGAGCCCATGGAAGATGCGGAAGAAACTTGGTTCACGGATGGGAGCAGTTTTGTTACGCAAAGACAACGTAAAGCTGGATATGCTATAACAACTACTCAGCAGGTAATCGAGTCTAAGCCTTTACCCCCTGGAACATCAGCTCAAAAGGCGGAGATAGTTGCTCTCACGAGAGCATTGGAACTGGCAGCGGGAAAAAGGGTAAATATTTGGACAGATTCTAAATATACATTCGGCGTGGTACATGCTCATGGAGCAATTTGGAAAGACCATGGATTGCTGACCGCTCAGTGAAAACACAAAGTATGCTGAAGAAATTTTAAAATTGTTAGAGGCTGTAAAACAACCAGAAAAGGTAGCTATCATGCATTGTCAGGGACACCAAAAGGGGAACACCGATTTTGAAATTGGAAAATCGATTGGCAGAGGCTAAGCAGGCAGCTGAAATAACTGAGGTGAAGGCATTGTCTTTGATACCAGACGGTAAAATCCAAACTATATCCAAATTATACAAAAGAAGACTTAAAATTAATTGAAGATTTGAAAGGTAAAATGAAACCAGATGGATGAGTATATTTAAAAGATAACCACATAGTAATACCCTCTAGTTTGACATGGCCCATAGTTCTTACAGAACACAATAAAACGCACTGGGGAGCTGGCACACTGCATAAGAGCCTGAGTCAGACATTAGTGGGACGATATGATAAAACAAGTAACTCAACAATGTAGCATTTGCTTACACAATAACCCCAATACCAAGAATAGAATAAAAGTTGGAATAATCGGTAAAGGAAATTATTCGGGGCAACAGTGGCAAATTGATTTTTCAGAACTCCCTAGAAAAGGGGGGTATCATTATTTACTGGTTCTGACTGACACGTTTTCAGGAAGGCCTGAAGCCTTTCCCTGTCGAACAAACAAAGCAAGAGAAGTGGTTAAAGTCTTGTTAAATGAAATAATAGCATGCTTTGGGATTCTAGTAGCAATGTCTTCTGATAGAGTTTCACATTTTTGTGCACAAGTGGTAGAACAGATAAGTAAGATTCTAAAGATAGATTGGCAACTGCATACTCCTTATAGACCACAGGCAAGTGGACAGGTAGAAAAAATGAACCATTTAATTAAACAATAAATAGCTAAAATTGGATAAGAAGCTAATTTGTCATGGCCTCAATCCCTCCCTTTAGCATTACTTGGAATTAGAGTTAAACCTAGAATAAAAGGAAATTTGAGTCCCTTCAAAATCTTATATGCAAGGCCATAGCAATTTCTATTTAGTGGAGAAGACCTAACGCAGTTAGGATCAGAATATTTATATGCTTATATAACTGAACTTCAGAAACAATTAAATAAAGTACATACATTTGTTTTAGGGACCAGGGCTAGAGGGTTGGATCAACCAATCCACCCCTTGAAGCTCGGGGATTATATATATATATAAAGACTTTTTCAGGACAACCCCTACAGGAAAAATGGAAGGAAAGTGGATGGGACCGTACCAAGTATTACTGACAACACACACCGCCATTAAGATTAAGAAGCAAGCAGCTTGGATCCACAATTCAAGGGTGAAGAAGGCCCCGGCGAGGATATGGACCACCACTCCAATTGGACCAACAAAATTATGGTTTTCCAGATCCTAATGATTGCAGGGGTGCGGTTCTCGGATTTGGGGTGGGCAACTTGGGATGAGAACTTACACCTGACCTTAATACAAACAATTTCTCAAGTAACTAATAAGACGAACTGTTGGGTATGCACCCATCTGCCACAGCATGGGAATAAGGGTGTATCGTTAATTGGGATTCCCTTGCCTGCAAACTTATCTTGGACTAATTTGTGGGAAAACACGTCTTGGGGTCGAAAATATTAAGCAGTTTTGGAACTAGAAGTGAGTAGCTTCGTGCCGTTAGAATCCTATTATGTATGTGTACAAAGGTGTAACCCGCCTAAGGGTATAGGAAAACAGCATTGTATAAATACGGATACTACTTATGTGGGAAATCAGACATCTTGTAATTGAACAATTGATATTAGTACGACTAGCGGCTGGGCAAATTCAACCAGCTGGACGGTTCCAGAAGGAAAAGGGTGCTATTGGCTATGCAATGATACAGCCCGTAAGGTCTTGCCTGAGAATTGGAAGGGAACTTGCACTCTTGGAGCGGTAGTCCCCAATATGACAGTACATGATGTAGTGCCGCGAGGTTACTTGAGAACTCATATGCGGAGAATCAGATGAAAAATTAACAATCCATTGGTAGAGAGACACACCCCTTTTCATAGTTTTGTGCGATGGTTTATCCCATGGTTAGGAGTGAGTGAATTGGAAAAGGCAATAGTTAATATTTCTGCAATTATAGAGAAGTTAGAAAACAAAATTCTGGATGCTATAAAGGCTCAACAAGAAGAGATATCTAGTTTATCACAGGTAGTATTACAAAATCGGATGGCCCTAGACTTGTTACTGGCCACTCAAGGGGGAGTCTGTACAGTAATAAACACAAGTTGTTGTATGTATGTAGATCAGAGTGGAAGGATCTCTACCGACCTGGAAGAAATCTGGAAGCAGACAAGGATCCTACATGAGATCAGTAAAGATGATCTTTCCTGGAGTTTTAGTGAACTATGGAATAAGTTAACCTCCTGGTTGCCCAATTTCCAATGGTTGAAACAAGTATTCATTGCTCTAATCGTATTAGTAGTGTTAGGAATATTTGTGTGCATGTTGTTTAGATGCCTGCTTTGTTGTGTTACTGTAAATAATGAAAGTATCTGATGCAAAAGAATTTGCATGGGAAAAGAAAAGGGGGGATTGATTAAGGAGGTATTGGGGAGGCAAGGACAATCCCCAGACAAGGACTGTATATCTCGAAACAAGACACTGGAACTCATGATAAGGAAGCGGCAGGCGGACAGAGAAACTAACGTAAGGACTATAAATCTCAAAACTGGACATTGGAATTCATTATAAAGATACAACAAACGGGAGAATTAGCAACAGCCAGCTCTTGCAATTAAGAAACCTGCCAATTCAGCAGATTCCTGACCAAAGGTGAAAAGTACACTGTGAGGAAGACTCGGGGTCTTCCTCCCAAAGACCCCTGCCCACGTCCCAAAGACCCCTGCCCACAATTCTTGGAAGGCTCTGCGCAGGCGCAAGGTGCCAAAAGGCTAATTAGCATGAGAAGCGAGGGAAGGCGGGGATAGGTAATGCATATGTATAGGTGCTTGTAGAATATTGATAGATTGATTGTATAAATTCAAGACTGCTTTCTGCTTTGGGTATGCACGATAGGTGGAGAGATCCCCCGTGCATCCAGCGCTGCAATAAAGAATAGACCACTTAAAGGAATTTCGGCTTCGATCTTTGAATCAATTTGGCGACCCAGATGGGACAACCTCTCTGCCGGACTGCAGGACCTGCTGGGAACAGGACTCCCTAGGGTACCCCCGGGATTTCCCGGAGGGACTCCTCGACTCACCGGATCACTGCAGAGGCAGACAAGGACCCCATCATTGTAAGTGAGTATATTCTTTATTCTGGTTTGGTTTTCTGGTAGACCGGTCATCTGGAACTGTCTGTAAGTCAGAAGGTGATCTTCTGCGAGGCAGTGTTTGGTATATACGTTGTGGTTAGCACCATAAGTACATGTTTGGGGACCTTAAGGAAGGAGCTCGCTTTAAGGTCCATCTGGAATTGTGTTGTCTATTTCGGTTTTCTGAGTATGGTATTTAACTCTGGTTATTGTTACTGCGATTTTGGCTATTTTCCTGGTGGTAATAGTAGGTTCGTGGCATTGTTATAAGAAAGATATCGTTACGGTGTTACACAGTTCGGTTTTCTGACTTATCGCACGTGGAATTTGACTCTGACTATTGTTACTGTGATTTTGGCAATATTGCTGGTAATAGTAGTTTTGTGACATCGCTACTGAAAGATATTGCGTGCCCGTATTTTTGTGAGTGATACGTTTTGTGATACGCTTTTGTAAGTAACATGTGTATTCTGAAAGTGTAAACTGGAAACTGGGGGGGCAAACAAGCAGTGAAATTTTAAAGAAAAGTGTGTCAGGATGTGTTTTAAGTCACTGGAAGGATATTGGAGGATCTGCCGGTGGAAGTGTGAACAGGAAAACATTGATAAAATATCGTAATCAGTGGTGGCCGCTTTATAAGCTGGAATGTGGAGAAAAGTGGCCCCTAAATGGAACTTTAAACTATAATATTTTGCTACAGTTACTGTTGTTTTTTGAGAAGCAGAACAGGATGAAATGTTGTATACTGATGTTTCAGCATCTTGGTAGGAAAAGGTACGGAATTAAGTTGGCCCCTGACTGAACCTTTGATGTTGGCATTAGAGAAGTACAGGCTGGAGAAAGATAAAGGAAGTGTTAAAAGGGTTGTTGAAAGTGTTAAAGGTGTTTGAAGTTGAATGAGCAGGGAAAGAGGATGTAGGAATGTTAATAGTTCTGCCTCTGCCCGAGGCAGAGATCTTAAAATCATGGGTGTTAGCCCTTTAGGGCAAAGGGACCATGATCGGTCCGGTCCGAGAGAGTTGTCAGAGAAACAGAAAAGCAGTCAACTCTTAAAACAACCTGAGTTCATGTGCGAGCTCGGATTGCTGATGGGACCGTTCAGGGAACTGTGGACAATTGCATTCCCCTGACCGACCCCCACTAAGACCCGAATCATCCTGAAAATTATGAACGGTTAAGTAAATACTAAAACCTGGATGAATTGGGAATTGAGAATATGCTTCCAACAAGGTCTAAAAGAAAGCCCTATGGAATTTTTGGACCAACTCCGAAATGTAATGAAAATAAATAAATAAATAAATAAATAAATAAATAAATAAAACAAAACGGTTTGGACCTGGCTTTGGAGGACAAATTGACTAGCCTTTTCCTAGGGTAATCAACCCCTGATTTCAACAGGAATAACGGGGACCTGGGGAATCTACCCTAGCGGATCCTCCACTGGTTATAATGAAGCTAGGGGAGGAATGGAAGTGAAATTTCTTATTGCTATGGGGCAACGTATTCAGTTCTAAATCAAGCATTAATGCCTTCACAGAATTATTATGTTAGGGTAAAAGGTGTGTCGTGGTTTAACCCGGCCGGCAGCTAAACACCACGCAGCTGTTCGCTCCCCCTCCCCCTCCCTCTCTGGGACGGGGGAGAGAAATGGAAAGTGAAGCCTGTGAGTTGAGATAAAGACAGTTTAATAAGACAAAATAATAATAATAATAATAATAATAATAATAATAATAATAATAATAATAATAATAATAATAATAATAATACAATGATGATAATAGTACCACTACTAATAATGTGTACAAACAAGTGATGCACAATGCAATTGCTCACCACCCGCTGACCGATGCCCAGCCTAACCCCGAGCAGTCCGGCCCCCTCCCCCTGGCTAGCCACCCCTATGTATTGTTTAGCCTGACGTCAGATGCTATGGAATACCCCTTTGGCTAGTTTGGGTCACCTGTCCTGGGTGTGTCCCCTCCCAGCTCTTACTGCACCCCCAGCCTGCCTGTTGGCAGGACAGAGCAAGAAGCTGAGATGTCCTTGGCTTGGTATAAGCACTGCTCTGCAACAATTAAAACATCGGGGTGTTATCAGCACTCTTCTCATCCTAAGCCAAAACATAGCATTCTACCAGCTACTAGGAAGAAAATTAACTCTGTTCTAACTGAAACCAGGACAAGGTGTAACCGAAAAGGCTTATTTTTGTGAACCTTTGAAGTACAAGTTAGGGAAACAATGGGGCATACACAGATTTTTATCTATGCCTAGCTCCTCATGGGCACTCTTAGGTAGAGATTTATTAGAGCAAGTAGGAGCAGAAATTGTCTTTGAAAAAGGGAAAATGGAATTAAGAACAGGAGAAGAACAACTAATAAATGTGTTAAGCTTGGCACTAATACAAACTGACCCTAAAAGTGAAATACCTTTAGAGATCAAGTATGTCCAGGAGTTTGGGCTACCGAAGTCCCTGGAAGAGCTAAAAATGTGACCTTAATACTTATTAAATTAAAGCCAGGAGAGAAACCCGTTAAGGTTAAGTAATATCCTTTGAGGATAGAAGATAGGAAAGGAATTAAAGAGATAATTGATAAATTTTTACAGTATGGATTATTGCTTGAATGCGAATCAGAATACAATGCACCCATATTGCCAATTAAAAAGGCAGATGACAAAGCTATAGGCTAGTTCAGGATTTGAGGGCCATAAATAAAATCACTGAGGATATCCATCCAGTAGTGGCAAACCCTTATACTTTGCTGACTAAATTAAAGAATAGTCAAGTCTGGTTTACCGTACTGGATTTAAAAGATGCCTTCTTCTGCCTAGGCTTAGCCACAGAAAGCCAAAACCTATTCGCCTTTGAATGGGAAAATCCCGATTCAGGCAGAAAGACGCAGCTTACGTGGACATTACTACCTCAAGGATTCAAGAATAGCCCCACTATTTTTGGAAACCAGTTAGCAAGGGAACTCGAAACATGGATACCTCCGGACACTGAAGGTGCTTTGTTACAATATGTAGATGATCTCTTAATAGCTACCGAGACTAAAGGGAGTTGTATTCAATGGACTATAAGTCGTCTTAATTTTCTGGGTTTAAATGGATATCAAGTCTCTTGACAGAAAGTCCAGCTGGCTCAACAAAGTGTGACCTATCTGGGATTTGACATTTCGGAAGGACAACGAGAACTAGGAACTGAACATAAGGAAGTCATTTGCCGGACTCCAGAACCTCAAATGGTAAAGGAGCTACAAACCTTTTTAGGAATGACAGGTTGGTGTCGCCTTTGGATTTATAATTATGGACTATTGGTAAAGCCTCTATGTGAATTGATAAAGATTAACCAGTCAAAGTTAGTCTGGACTGGAGAAGCACAAAAAGTCTTTAAACAACTTAAACAAGAATTGATGATTTTGAAATATCAAGCAATATTGGTAGAACAGGGCGACGTGGAAATTGTGATCATTAATATTGTGAATCTAGCCTCTTTTCTTAGTGATGCTCCGGCACAACCTGTGATTCACGATTGTTTAGAAACTATAGAGACTGTGTATTCCAGCCGACCAGACCTTAAGGAGGAGCCCATGGAAGATGCGGAAGAAACTTGGTTCACGGATGGGAGCAGTTTTGTTACGCAAAGACAACGTAAAGCTGGATATGCTATAACAACTACTCAGCAGGTAATCGAGTCTAAGCCTTTACCCCCTGGAACATCAGCTCAAAAGGCGGAGATAGTTGCTCTCACGAGAGCATTGGAACTGGCAGCGGGAAAAAGGGTAAATATTTGGACAGATTCTAAATATACATTCGGCGTGGTACATGCTCATGGAGCAATTTGGAAAGACCATGGATTGCTGACCGCTCAGTGAAAACACAAAGTATGCTGAAGAAATTTTAAAATTGTTAGAGGCTGTAAAACAACCAGAAAAGGTAGCTATCATGCATTGTCAGGGACACCAAAAGGGGAACACCAATTTTGAAATTGGAAAATCGATTGTCTAAGCAGGCAGCTGAAATAACTGAGGTGAAGGCATTGTCTTTGATACCAGACGGTAAAATCCAAACTATATCCAAATTATACAAAAGAAGACTTAAAATTAATTGAAGATTTGAAAGGTAAAATGAAACCAGATGGATGAGTATATTTAAAAGATAACCACATAGTAATACGCTCTAGTTTGACATGGCCCATAGTTCTTACAGAACACAATAAAACGCACTGGGGAGCTGGCACACTGCATAAGAGCCTGAGTCAGACATTAGTGGGACGATATGATAAAACAAGTAACTCAACAATGTAGCATTTGCTTACACAATAACCCCAATACCAAGAATAGAATAAAAGTTGGAATAATCGGTAAAGGAAATTATTCGGGGCAACAGTGGCAAATTGATTTTTCAGAACTCCCTAGAAAAGGGGGGTATCATTATTTACTGGTTCTGACTGACACGTTTTCAGGAAGGCCTGAAGCCTTTCCCTGTCAAACAAACAAAGCAAGAGAAGTGGTTAAAGTCTTGTTAAATGAAATAATAGCATGCTTTGGGATTCTAGTAGCAATGTCTTCTGATAGAGTTTCACATTTTTGTGCACAAGTGGTAGAACAGATAAGTAAGATTCTAAAGATAGATTGGCAACTGCATACTCCTTATAGACCACAGGCAAGTGGACAGGTAGAAAAAATGAACCATTTAATTAAACAATAAATAGCTAAAATTGGATAAGAAGCTAATTTGTCATGGCCTCAATCCCTCCCTTTAGCATTACTTGGAATTAGAGTTAAACCTAGAATAAAAGGAAATTTGAGTCCCTTCAAAATCTTATATGCAAGGCCATAGCAATTTCTATTTAGTGGAGAGGACCTAACGCAGTTAGGATCAGAATATTTATATGCTTATATAACTGAACTTCAGAAACAATTAAATAAAGTCCATACATTTGTTTTAGGGACCAGGGCTAGAGGGTTGGATCAACCAATCCACCCCTTGAAGCTCGGGGATTATATATATATATAAAGACTTTTTCAGGACAACCCCTACAGGAAAAATGGAAGGAAAGTGGATGGGACCGTACCAAGTATTACTGACAACACACACCGCCATTAAGATTAAGAAGCAAGCAGCTTGGATCCACAATTCAAGGGTGAAGAAGGCCCCGGCGAGGATATGGACCACCACTCCAATTGGACCAACAAAATTACAGTTTTCCAGATCCTAATGATTGCAGGGGTGCGGTTCTCGGATTTGGGGTGGGCAACTTGGGATGAGAACTTACACCTGACCTTAATACAAACAATTTCTCAAGTAACTAATAAGACGAACTGTTGGGTATGCACCCATGTGCCACAGCATGGGAATAAGGGTGTATCGTTAATTGGGATTCCCTTGCCTGCAAACTTATCTTGGACTAATTTGTGGGAAAACACGTCTTGGGGTCGAAAATATTAAGCAGTTTTGGAACTAGAAGTGAGTAGCTTCGTGCCGTTAGAATCCTATTATGTATGTGTACAAAGGTGTAACCCGCCTAAGGGTATAGGAAAACAGCATTGTATAAATACGGATACTACTTATGTGGGAAATCAGACATCTTGTAATTGAACAATTGATATTAGTACGACTAGCGGCTGGGCAAATTCAACCAGCTGGACGGTTCCAGAAGGAAAAGGGTGCTATTGGCTATGCAATGATACAGCCCGTAAGGTCTTGCCTGAGAATTGGAAGGGAACTTGCACTCTTGGAGCGGTAGTCCCCAATATGACAGTACATGATGTAGTGCCTCGAGGTTACTTGAGAACTCATATGCGGAGAATCAGATGAAAAATTAACAATCCATTGGTAGAGAGACACACCCCTTTTCATAGTTTTGTGCGATGGTTTATCCCATGGTTAGGAGTGAGTGAATTGGAAAAGGCAATAGTTAATATTTCTGCAATTATAGAGAAGTTAGAAAACAAAATTCTGGATGCTATAAAGGCTCAACAAGAAGAGATATCTAGTTTATCACAGGTCGTATTACAAAATCGGATGGCCCTAGACTTGTTACTGGCCACTCAAGGGGGAGTCTGTACAGTAATAAACACAAGTTGTTGTATGTATGTAGATCAGAGTGGAAGGATCTCTACCGACCTGGAAGAAATCTGGAAGCAGACAAGGATCCTACATGAGATCAGTAAAGATGATCTTTCCTGGAGTTTTAGTGAACTATGGAATAAGTTAACCTCCTGGTTGCCCAATTTCCAATGGTTGAAACAAGTATTCATTGCTCTAATCGTATTAGTAGTGTTAGGAATATTTGTGTGCATGTTGTTTAGATGCCTGCTTTGTTGTGTTACTGTAAATAATGAAAGTATCTGATGCAAAAGAATTTGCATGGGAAAAGAAAAGGGGGGATTGATTAAGGAGGTATTGGGGAGGCAAGGACAATCCCCAGACAAGGACTGTATATCTCGAAACAAGACACTGGAACTCATGATAAGGAAGCGGCAGGCGGACAGAGAAACGAATGTAAGGACTATAACTCTCGAAACTGGACATTGGAATTCATTATAAAGATACAACAAACGGGAGAATTAGCAACAGCCAGCTCTTGCAATTAAGAAACATGCCAATTCAGCAGATTCCTGACCAAAGGTGAAAAGTACACTGTGAGGAAGACTCGGGGTCTTCCTCCCAAAGACCCCTGCCCACGTCCCAAAGACCCCTGCCCACAATTCTTGGAAGGCTCTGCGCAGGCGCAAGGTGCCAAAAGGCTAATTAGCATGAGAAGCGAGGGAAGGCGGGGATAGGTAATGCATATGTATAGGTGCTTGTAGAATATTGATAGATTGATTGTATAAATTCAAGACTGCTTTCTGCTTTGGGTATGCACGATAGGTGGAGAGATCCCCCATGCATCCAGCGCTGCAATAAAGAATAGACCACTTAAAGGAATTTCGGCTTCGATCTTTGAATCAAGGCTAGATAGGATGGGGCTTCAGGCACCTCTTCACCTGAGGAAACACACTGCCATCAGGCACCGCTGTGCCAGACAAGCTTGTTCTGCTAGAACACCCTACTCAGATGCACTGTGGCATTCAAGTGAACTGCTTTCATGCAAATATAACGACTGATGTTACAACCCACCTTGCCTGTGGCACCTGATGAACAGAAGAGGAAGCCACCGCAGCGCTTCAAAACCATCCCTGCACGTGCCGCTCCTTGTCGCTCTCTGGCCTTATCTCATATCCTTATCCACTTCTGTGGAGAGCCTGCCACGGCACCTGCAAAGCAAGACGGACACCTTTCATAGTCACCTTGTGCTACTTGGTCGTTCTGCTCCAACCCAGCTCATGACCAGCCCCTCTTCTTACACAGCTCTTCAGAGTGCAGTTTGCTCCTTTGAGCCTGTGCGAGACACCTGTGAAAGAAAAAGAAACGCATAGGCCGATGCAGCATCCAAAGACACAGCACAACTAGGTAAGTTACTCTCATCTGCTCCCTTACCTCTGCCGCTTACCAGCCCCTGAAGCAGATGCTTCAATCTACCCTCTTCAAACAGCTACAACACCTCTAAAAGACAAAGAGGGGATGCTTAAAGGAACAGTGAGACCTACAACACAACAACTGCTACATCTGTTCCTCACTCACCTTGCCAGAGGCAGCTCTGCGTGTGACGTCCCAGGTTGTACACTGCGTTACCTAACCCTTACCATAACCCTTACCCTAACCCTTCTCCCCCTTACCATTACCCAAATCCTTACCTTTACTTTTTCCTTACCCTTACTCTTTCCTTTAACCATAACCTTACCCTTACCCTATACCTTACTCCAACCCTTCCCCTTACCTTCCCCTTCCCCTTACACTTAACCTAACCCTTACCCTTCTGCTTCCCCTAAAACATATCCTAACACTTTGCCTTACCCTTACACTTACCCTAACCCTTTCTATTACCCTTACACTTACTCTTGCCCTAATCCTTGCTTGCACCCTTACACTTATCCTAACCCTTACCCTTACCCATACTCAAACCCTTACTCTAACCCTTACCCTGACCCGTACCCTTACCCTTACCCTTATTCATACCATTACCCTTACCCTTAACCTTACCCTTATCCTAACACTTACCCTAACCCTTAACCTTTCTGCTACACTTACCCTTTTCCTAAATCTAAACCTTACCCTTACCCTTACCCTTAACCTAAGCCTAAACCTCAAATCTTACCGTAAAGCTTACCCTTTCTGCTACACTTACCCTTAGCCTAAATCTAAACCTTACACTTACCCTTAGCCTAAACCTCACCCTTACCCATACCCTTATTCTTACCCTAACCCTTATCTTTACACTTACGGTTACCATTAACCTTACACTTACCCTAACACTTATCCTGAACCTAACCCTTATCCTAACCCTTACCCTGACCCTTATATTAACCCTAACCCTTACCCTAAACCTTACACTTACTCTTAACATTAACGTTACCCTTAACCTTTAGCTAATACTTAACCTTACGTTTTTCTCACCATAACCCTATAATTAACCATAACCATTACCCTAACACTTAACCTTACCCTTACAATAAGCCATACAACAACACTTAAATGTACACTTACGCTTACAGTTACCCTAGGAATTACTCTTTCAATTACTCCTACCCTTACCCTTACACTTACCCTTACCCTTACCCTAACCCTAACCCTCACCCTTACCATTAACCATACCCTTACTCTTCTCCTTACCCTAAACCTTACCCCAACCCTTACCCTAACCCTTACATTAACCCTAACCCTTAACCTAAACCTTACACTTACTCTTAACCTTAACCTTACCCTTAAACTAATACATACCCGTACATTTCCCTCACCATAACCCTAATTTTAACAGTACCCATTACCCTAACACTTATCCTTACCTAACCCTAACCCTTACTCTAACCCTTACCCTGACCTGTACCCTTACACTTACCCTTACCCTTACACTTACCCTAACCATTTCCCTTACCATTACCGATACCCTTACACTTACCCTTACCCTTATCCTTACCATTACCCTTACCCTTAACCTAACCCTTATCCTAACACCCTTACCCTAATCCTACACCTTTCTGCTACACTTACTCTTAGCCTAAATCTAAACCTTACACTTACCCTTACCCTTACCCTCACCCTTACCATTACCCATACCCTTATTCTTACCCTTACCCTAAACCTTACCCTTCCTTTTACCGTTATCATTAACCTTAACCTTACCCTATCCCTTACAATTATCCTTGTCCATACAACTTACCCTTACCCTAACACGTACCCTTAACCTAACTCTAAACCTAAACCTTACCTGAAACCTTACCCTGACCCTTACATTAACCCTAACCCTTATCCTAAACCTTACACTTACTCTTAACCTTAACCTTACCCTTAACCTTAACCTAATCCTTACCCTTACGTTTCCCTCACCATAAGCCTAAAATTTACCCTAACCATTACCCTAACACCCTTACCCTAACCCTTACTCTAACCCTTACAATGACCCGTACCCTTACACATACACTTACACTTACTCTTACCCTAAACCTTACCCTTACCCTAACACTTACCCTTATCATAAACCTTACCCTTTCTGCTACACTTACCATTAGCCTAAATCTAAATCTTACACTTACCCTTATCTGAACCGAATACTTACCCTTACGTTTCCCTCACCCTAACCCTAAAATTAACCCTAACCATTATTCTAACCCTTACCCTGACCCATACCCTTACACTCACCCTTACCCTTACATTACCATAACTCTTACCCATACCATAACCCATACCCTAACACATATTTGTACCCTTAACCTTACCGTTACCGTTACCCTTACCCTTACTCTATCCGTTACCCTTACGCTTACCCTTAACATAAACATTACTATTAATCTTACCCTTACGCTAACCCTTACCCTTACCCTATCCCTTACACTTTTCCTTATCCATACCCTTAACCTTACCCCAACCCTTACCCTTAAGCTGAACCTAACCCTAAACCTTACCCCAAACCTTTCCCTGAACCTTACATTAACCCTAACCCTTAACCTAAACCTTACACTTACTCTTAACCTTAACCTTACCCATAACCTTAAGCTAGTACTTAACCTTACATTTTTCTCACCCTAATCCTAAAATTAACCCTAACCATTACCCTAACGCTTAACTGTTACACTTACCCTTATTCTATCCGTTACCCTTACGCTTTCTTTTAACATAAACCTTACCCTTGACCTCACCCTTACCATAAGCCATAAAACAACACTTACATGTACACTTATGCTTACACTTACCACCCTAGCAATTACTCGTACAATTACCCTTACCCTTACCCTTACCCTAAGCCGAAACCTTAAACCTTACAGTAAACCTTACCCTTTCTGCTACACTTCCCCTTAGCCTAAATCTAAACCTTACACTTACCCTTACTGTAACCCTCACCCTTATCATTACCAATACCCTTACTCTTACCCTTACCCTAACCCTTACTCTAACCCTTACAATTATCCGTACTTTTACACATACCCTTACACTTACCCTTACTCTTAAACTTACATTAACCCTTACCCTTAACTAAATCTAACCCTTACACTAAACATCATCCTTACCCTTACCATTATCCCTTCTCTTACCCTTATCCTAAACGTTTCCCAAACCCTTACCCTTACATTAAACCGAACCCTTACCATAACTCTTAACCTTATCCTTAAACTTAACCTAATACTTACCCTTCCGTTTCCCTCACCCTAAACCTAAAATTAGCCTAACCATTACCCTAACACTTACCCTTACTCTAACCCTTACCCTGAACTGTACCCTTACACTTCCACTTACCCACTTAAGTGTAAGACTTAGGATAACGTTAACCTTAAGGGTGACCCTTTAGCTTATCCTTAATGTTTATGGTTAGGTTAAGGGTAAGGGTAATGGTTTGGTAAGGGTAAGGTTAAGGGTAATTGTACGAGTAATTGCTAGGGTAAGTGTAAGCGTAAGTGTACATGTAAGTACACTTACGCTTACACTGACACGGAAGGGGAAGGGGAAGTCTAAGGGTCCGGGTCAGGGTAAAAGTTAGAGTAAGGGTTAGGGTTCGGTAAGGATAAGTGTTAGGGTAATGGTTACGGTTAATTTTAGGGTTATGGTGAGGGAAACGTAAGGGTATGTATTAGTTTAAGGGTAAGGTTAAAGTTAAGATTAAGTGTAAGGTTTAGGTTAAGGGTTAGGGTTAGAGTAAGGGTTAGGGTTAGGGTTAGGGTTAGGGTTAGGGTTAGGGTTAGGGTTAGGGTTAGGGTTAGGGTTAGGGTAAGGGTAAGGGTAAGGGTTAGGGTTAATGTAAGGGTCAGGGTAAGGGTTGGGGTTAGGTTTAGGTTAAGGGTAAAAGTAAGTATAATGGTAAGGGTAAGAGTGAAGGTTAGGGTAATGGTTAGATTTAGGTAAGGGTGAGGGTTAGGGTAAGGTTTAGAATTAGGCAAAGGGTAAGTGTAGCAGAAAGGGTAAGGTTTAGGATAAGGGTAAGTGTTAGGATAAGGGTAAGGTTTAGGGTTAGCTTAATAGTAAGGTTAAGGGTAATTGTACGAGTAATTGCTAGGGTAAGTGCAAGCGTAAGTGTACATGTAAGTGTTGTTGTATGGCTTATGATAAGGGTTAGGTTAAGGTTTATGTTAAGTGTAAGTGTAAGGGTAACGGAGACAGTAAAGGTAAGGGTAAGGGGAACGGTAAGGTTAAGGCTACAAGTACGTGTTAGGGTATGGGTTATGGTAAGGGTAAGGGTTAGGGTAAGGGTAAGTGTAAGGGTACGGGTCAGGATAAGGGTTAGAGTAAGGGTTAGAGTTACGGTTAGGGTTAGGGTAAGGGTAAGTGTTAGGGTAATGGTTAGGGTTAATTTTAGGGTTAAAGTCAGGAAAACGTAAGGGTAAGTATTAGGTTAATGTTAAGGGTAAGTTTAAGGTTAAGAGTAAGTGTAAGTTTTAGGGTAAGGGTTAGGGTTAATGTAAGGGTCAGGGTAAGGGCTGGGGTAAGGTTTAGGGTTAGGGTTAGGTTAAGGGTAAGGATTAGGGCAAGGGTAAGGGTATGGATAAGGATAAGTGTAAGTGTTAGGGTAAGGGTAATGTTAAAGGTAACAGTAAGTGTAAGGAGAAGGGTTAGGGTAAGGGTAAGAGTAACGGTATTGGTAATGATAAGGGTGAGGGTTACAGTAGGGGTAAGTGTAAGGTTTAGATTTAGGCTAAGGGGAAGTGTAGCAGAAAGGGTAAGGTTTACTGTAAGGTTTCGGCTTAGGTTAAGGGTAAGGGTAAGGGTAATTGTACGAATAATTTTAGGGTTAGGGTAAGGTTAAGTGTTAGGGTAATGGTTAGGGTTAATTTTAGGGTTAGGGTGAGGGAAACGTAAGGGTAAGTATTAGGTTACAGCTAAGGTTAAGGTTAAGAGTAAGTGTAAGGTTTAGGGTAAGGGTTAGGGTTAATTTAAGGGTCAGGGTAAGGGTTGGGGTAAGGTTTAGGGTAAGGGTTAGGTTAAGGGTAAGTGTTAGGGTAAGGGTAAGGTTAATGGTAACCGTAAGTGTAAAGGTAAGGGTTACGGTAAGGGTAAGAATAAGGGTATGGGTAAGGGTAAGGGTGAGGGTTAGGCTAAGGGTAAGTGTAAGGTTTAGATTTAGGCTAAGGGTAAGTGTAGCAGAAAGGGTAAGGTTTACGGTAAGGGTAAGTGTTAGGATAAGGGTAAGGTTTAGGGTTAGGTTAAGGGTAAGGGATAGGGTAAGGGATAGGGTAAGGGATAGGGTAAGGGATAGGGATAGGGATAGGGATAGGTTAAGGTAAGGGTAAGGGTTAGGGTAACGGTAAGGGTAAGGGTACGGGTAGAAGTATGTGTTAGAGTATGGGTTATGATAAGGGTAAGGATTAGGGTAAGAGTAAGTGTAAGGGTATGTGTAAGTGTACGGGTCACTGTAAGTGTTAGAGTAAGGGTTATGTTAGGGGTAACTGTTAGGGTAATGGTTAGGGTTAATTTTAGGGTTAGGGTGAGGAAAACGTAAAGGTAAGTATAAGGTTAAGGTTAAGAGCAAGTGTAAGGTTTAGGTTAAGGGTAAGGGTTAATGTAAGGGTCCTGGAAAGGGTTCAGGTAAGGTTTAGGGTTAGAGTTAGGTTAGGGTTAAGTGTTAGGAAAAGGGTAAGTTGTATGTATAAGAATAAGTGTAAGAGTAAGGGTATTGGTAATGATAAGGGTGAGGGTTAAGGATAAGGTATAAGGATAAGGGTATTTTAATTTTTTAATTCAATTAATTTTAAATTAAAATTTTTTAATTTAATTAATTAATATTTTAATTGTACGAGTAATTGCTAGGGTAAGTTTAAGCTTAAGTGTACATTTAAGTGTTGTTGTATGGCTTATTTTAAGGGTAAGGTTAAGTGTTAGCGTAATGGTTATGGTTAATTATAGGGTTAGGGTGAGAAAAACGTAAGATTAAGTATTAGCTAAAGGTTAAGGGTAAGGTTAAGGTTAAAAGTAAGTGTAAGGTTTAGGGTAAGGGTTAGGGTTAATGTAAGGGTCAGGGTAAGGGTTGGGGTAAGGTTTTGGGTAAGGGTTAGGTTAAGGATAAGTGTTAGGGTAAGGGTAAGGTTAATGGTAACCGTAAGTGTAAAGGTAAGGGTTACGGTAAGGGTAAGAATAAGGGTATGGGTAATGGTAAGGGTAGGGTTAGGCTAAGGGTAAGTGTAAGGTTTAGATTTAGGCTAAGGGTAAGTGTAGCAGAAAGGGTAAGCTTTACAGTAAGGTTTAAGGTTTAGGGTTAGGTTAAGGGTAAGGGTAAGGGTACGGGTCAGGGTAAGGGTTAGAGTAAGGGTTTGAGCATGGGTAAGGGTAAGGGTTAGGATAAGTGTAAGGGTGCAAGCAAGGATTAGGGCAAGAGTAAGTGTAAGGGTAATAGAAAGGGTTAGGGTAAGTGTAAGGGTAAGGGAAAGTGTTAGGATATGTTTTAGGGGAAGCAGAAGGGTAAGGGTTAGGTTAAGTGTAAGGGGAAGGGGAAGGTAAGGGGAAGGGTTGGAGTAAGGTATAGGGTAAGGGTAAGGTTATGGTTAAAGGAAAGAGTAAGGGTAAGGAAAAAGTAAAGGTAAGGATTTGGGTAATGGTAAGGGTGAGAAGGGTTAGGGTAAGGGTTACGGTAAGGGTTAGGTAACGCAGTGTACAACCTGGGACGTCACACGCAGAGCTGCCTCTGGCAAGGTGAGTGAGGAACAGATGTAGCAGTTGTTGTGTTGTAGGTCTCACTGTTCCTCTAAGCATCCCCTCTTTGTCTTTTAGAGGTGTTGTAGCTGTTTGAAGAGGGTAGATTGAAGCATCTGCTTCAGGGGCTGGTAAGCGGCAGAGGTAAGGGAGCAGATGAGAGTAACTTACCTAGTTGTGCTGTGTCTTTGGATGCTGCATCGGCCTATGCTTTTCTTTTTCTTTCACAGGTGTCTCGCACAGGCTCAAAGGAGCAAACTGCACTCTGAAGAGCTGTGTAAGAAGAGGGGCTGGTCATGAGCTGGGTTGGAGCAGAACGACCAAGTAGCACAAGGTGACTATGAAAGGTGTCCGTCTTGCTTTGCAGGTGCCGTGGCAGGCTCTCCACAGAAGTGGATAAGGATATGAGATAAGGCCAGAGAGCGACAAGGAGCAGCACGTGCAGGGATGGTTTTGAAGCGCTGCGGTGGCTTCCTCTTCTGTTCATCAGGTGCCACAGGCAAGGTGGGTTGTAACATCAGTCGTTATATTTGCATGAAAGCAGTTCACTTGAATGCCACAGTGCATCTGAGTAGGGTGTTCTAGCAGA
Source organism: Netta rufina (assembly GCF_964035555.1). Classification (NCBI taxonomy): domain Eukaryota; kingdom Metazoa; phylum Chordata; class Aves; order Anseriformes; family Anatidae; genus Netta; species Netta rufina. Next base: position 621,449 of record NC_140134.1, read on the forward strand.
ACAAGCTTGTCTGGCACAGCGGTGCCTGATGGCAGTGTGTTTCCTCAGGTGAAGAGGTGCCTGAAGCCCCATCCTATCTAGCCTGCACACAATTATCTGAGAATGAAAGCTGCTTTCCAGTAATTCAGAAAGCCAAGTTACGTCTCAGCCTTGAGCATCTCGGGCTTTTGGGCCTGTCTGTAACATTTGGCACCAGCACTAATACTTTTTTTGGCATATGTTTAGCGTTTGGGGCCTGTGTCTGGGATTTGGGCCCTGTCTCGAACCACTGGGGCTTTGTCCTGGGTTTTGGAGCCTGCCTCTAGAGTTCAGGGCCTGTGATTAGGCTTTTGGGGTCTGTGTCTGGGGGCCGGTATCTGGGGGCAAGGGGGGAGCTGCTTGTAGACCCTTGGGGCCAGCATTGAGGGGGTTGGGAGCTGACTCTACACCTTTGGGGCCTGCTTCTGGGGGCAGGGGGGGGGTTGAGACCACCATCTGGGGGAGGGGTGGGAGCTCTTTGTATTCCTTTGGAGCCTGTGTCGGGGGGGGGGGGAAGGGGAGGGTTGGTTGGGAGCTGCTTGTACACTGTTGGAGCCTGGGTTGAGGGAGGAGGTTTGGAGCTGCTTCTACACCTTTGGGCCTGGCATCGGGGGTAGGGGGTTGGGTGCTGGTTGTAGGGGCCTGTGTTTTGGGGGGGGGCTTGGGACCTGCGTCTGGGGGAGGGGTGGGAGCTGCTTGTACACCTTTGGGGCCTGCATCTGTGGGGGGTCAGGGCCTGTGTCTAGCGGGCTGGGAACTGCTTGTACAATGTAGGAATCTGTTTCTGCAGGGTGGCTGGGAGCTGTTTGTACAACTTTGGGGCCAGCATCTGGGGGTGGCTGGGAGCTGCCTGTACACTGTAGGGGCCTGTGTTTGTGGGGGGGCTTGGGGGCCTCCCTCGGGGGGGGGGGGGGGGGGGGGGGGGGAGGGTTGGGAGCTGCTTGTATAGGGTAGGGGGCCTGCCTGGCAGGGGTTGGGAGCTGCTTGTAGAATTTGGGTCCCTGTGTCTGGGGGGGGGTTGGGGCCTGTGTCTCAGGGGTGTTGGGAACTGGTTGTACACCTTTGGGTCCTGTCTCTGGGGGGGGGAGCTACTTGTACCCTTACCATAAGCCGTACTCTAACACATACTTCTACCAGTACCCTTACCGTAACCCTTACCTTTACCCTTACTCTTACCCTTACCAAAGCATTACCCTTACCCTTAACGTAAGCCTAAACCTTAACCTTATCCTTACACTTACACTTACCGTAACCCTTACCCTTTCTGCTACACTTACCCTTAGCCTAAATCTAAACCTTACACTTACCCTAACCCTAACACTTACCCTTACCATTACCCATATACTTACTCTTACCCTAACCCTAAATCTTACCCAAACACTTACCCTGACCCTTACATTAACCCTAAACCGTACCCTAAAACTTACACTTACTCTTAACCTTAACCTTACGCTTAACCTTAACCTACTACTCACCCTTTCTTATCCGTCACCCTACACCTAAAATTAACCCTAACCATTACCCTAACACTTACCCTTACCCTACCCCTTACTCTAACCCTTACAATGACCCGTACCCTTACACATACACTTACACTTACTCTTACCCTAAACCTTACCCTTACCATAAGCCATATTCTAACAAATTCTACCCGTACCCTTACCCTTACCGTAATCCTTACCCTTTATGTTACCCTAAACCTTACCCTTACTCTAACACTTACCCTTATCGTAAACCTTACCCTTTCTGCTACATTTACCATTAGCCTAAATCTAAACCTTACACTTACCCTTACCTTAACCCAATACTTACCCTTACGTTTCCCTCACCCTAACCCTAAAATTAACCCTAACCATTATTCTAACACTTAACCTTAACCTAACCCTAACCCTTACTCTAACCCTTACCCTGACCCATACCCTTACACTCACCCTTACCCTTACATTACCCTAACTCTTACCCATACCATAACCCATACCCTAACACATATTTGTACCCTTAACCTTACCGTTACCGTTACCCTTACCCTTACTCTATCCGTTACCCTTACGCTTACCCTTAACATAAACCTTACCATTAATCTTACCCTTACGCTAACCCTTACCCTTACCCTATCCCTTACACTTATCCTTATCCATACCCTTAACCTTACCCCAACCCTTACCCTTAAGCTGAACCTAACCCTAAACCTTACCCCAAACCTTTCCCTGAACCTTACATTAACCCTAACCCTTAACCTAAACCTTACACTTACTCTTAACCTTAACCTTACCCTTAACCTTAAGCTAGTACTTAACCTTACATTTTTCTCACCCTAATCCTAAAATTAACCCTAACCATTACCCTAACACTTAACCATTACACTTACCCTTATTCTATCCGTTACTCTTACGCTTTCCCTTAACATAAACCTTACCCTTTACCTTACCCTTACCATAAGCCATACATCAACACTTACATGTACACTTACGCTTACACTTATCCTAGTAATTACTCGTACAATTACCCTTAACCTAACCATAAACATTAAGGATAAGCTTAAGGGTCACCCTTAAGGTTAACGTTATCCTAACACTTACACTTAAGTTCAGGGTAAGGGTTAGAGTAAGGGTAAGTGTTAGGGTAATGGTTAGGCTAATTTTAGGTTTAGGGTGAGGGAAACGTAAGGGTAAGTATTAGGTTAAGTTTAAGGATAAGGTTAAGAGTTATGGTAAGGGTTCGGTTTAATGTAAGGGTAAGGGTTTGGGAAACGTTTAGGATAAGGGTAAGAGAAGGGATAATGGTAAGGGTAAGGATGATGTTTAGTGTAAGGGTTAGATTTAGTTAAGGGTAAGGGTTAGTGTAAGTTTAAGAGTAAGGGTAAGTGTAAGGGTATGTGTAAAAGTACGGGTAATTGTAAGGGTTTGAGTAAGGGTTAGGGTAAAGGTAAGTGTTAGGGTAATGGTTAGGGTTAATTTTAGGGTTAGGGTGAGGGAAACGTAAGAGTAAGTATTAGGTTACAGCTAAGGTTAAGGTTAAGAGTAAGTGTAAGGTTTAGTGTAAGGATTAGGGTTAATGTAAGGGTCAAGGTAAGGGTTGGGGTAAAGGTTTAGGTAAAGGGTAAAAATATGTATATTGTAAGGGTGAGGGGTTAGGGTAATGGTTAGATTTTAGTTAGATTTAGGTAAGGGTGAGGGTTCGGGTAAGGTTTAGAATTAGGTAAAGGGTAAGTGTAGCAGAAAGGGTAAGGTTTAGGATAAGGGTAAGTGTTAGGATAGGGGTAAGGTTTAGGGTTAGCTTAATAGTAAGGTTAAGGGTAATTGTACGAGTAATTGCTAGGGTAAGTGCAAGCGTAAGTGTACATGTAAGTGTTGTTGTATGGCTTATGGTAAGGGTAAGGTCAAGGGTAAGGTTTATGTTAAGGGTAAGCGTAAGGGTAACGGATAGAGTAAGGGTAAGGGTGAGGTTAAGGGTAACGGTAAGGTTAAGGGTACAAATATGTGTTAGGGTATGGGTTATGGTATGGGTAAGAATTAGGGTAAGTGTAAGGGTATGGGTCAGGGTAAGGGTTAGAGTAAGGGTTACGGTTAGGGTTAGGTTAAGGTTAAGTGTTAGGGTAATGGTTAGGGTTAGTTTTAGGGTTAAAGTCAGGAAAACGTATGCGTAAGTATTAGGTGAATGTTAAGGGTAAGGTTAAGGTTAAGAGCAAGTGTAAGTTTTAGGGTAAGGGTTAGGGTTAATTTAAGGGTAAGGGTAAGGGTTGGGGTAAGGTTTAGGGTAAGGGTTAGGTTAAGGATAAGTGTTAGGGTAATGGTAAGGTTAATGGTAACCGTAAGTGTAAAGGTAAGGGTTAGGGTAAGGGTAAGAATAAGGGTATGGGTAATGGTAAGGGTGAGGGTTAGGCTAAGGGTAAGTGTAAGGTTTAGATTTAGGCTAAGGGTAAGTGTAGCAGAAAGGGTAAGGTTTACGGTAAGGGTAGGTGTTAGGATAAGGGTAAGGTTTAGGGTTAGGTTAAGGGTAAGGGATAGGGTAAGGGTATGAGTAAGGGGAAGGGGAAGGGGAAGTCTAAGGGTCCGGGTCAGGGTAAAAGTTAGAGTAAGGGTTAGGGTTAGGGTTCGGTAAGTATAAGTGTTAGGGTAATGGTTACGGTTAATTTTAGGGTTATGGTGAGGGAAACGTAAGGGTATGTATTAGTTTAAGGGTAAGGTTAAAGTTAAGATTAAGTGTAAGGTTTAGGTTAAGGGTTAGGATTAGAGTTAGGGTTAGGGTAAGGGTTAGGGATAATGTAAGGGTCAGGGTAAGGGTTGGGGTAAGGTTTAGGTTAAGGGTAAAAGTAAGTATAATGGTAAGGGTAAGGGTGAGGGTTAGGGTAATGGTTAGATATAGGTAAGGGTGAGGGTTAGGGAAAGGTTTAGAATTAGGCAAAGGGTAAGTGTAGCAGAAAGGGTAAGGTTTAGGATAAGGGTAAGTGTTAGGATAAGGGTAAGGTTTAGGGTTAGCTTAATAGTAAGGTTAAGGGTAATTGTACGAGTAATTGCTAGGGTAAGTGCAAGCGTAAGTGTACATGTAAGTGTTGTTGTATGGCTTATGGTAAGGGTAAGGTCAAGGGTAAGGTTTATGTTAAGGGTAAGCGTAAGGGGAACGGTAAGGTTAAGGGTACAAATATGTGTTAGGGTATGGGTTATGGTATGGGTAAGAATTAGGGTAAGTATAAGGGTAAGGGTAAGTGTAAGGGTACGGGTCAGGGTAAGGGTTAGAGTAAGGGTTATGGTTAGGGTTAGGTTAAGGTTAAGTGTTAGGGTAATGGTTAGGGTTAGTTTTAGGGTTAAAGTCAGGAAAACGTATGCGTAAGTATTAGGTTAATGTTAAGGGTAAGGTTAAGGTTAAGAGTAAGTGTAAGTTTTAGGGTAAGGGTTAGGGTTAATGTAAGGGTCAGGGTAAGTGTTGGGGTAAGGTTTAGGGTTAGGGTTAGGTTAAGGGTAAGGATTAGGGTAAGGGTAAGGGTATGGATAAGGATAAGTGTAAGTGTTAGGGTAAGGGTAATGTTAAAGGTAACAGTAAGTGTAAGGAGAAGGGTTAGGGTAAGGGTAAGAGTAAGGGTATTGGCAACGGTAAGGGTGAGGGTTACAGTAAGGGTAAGTGTAAGGTTTAGATTTAGGCTAAGGGGAAGTGTAGCAGAAAGGGTAAGGTTTACTCTAAGGTTTAAGGTTTCGGCTTAGGTTAAGGGTAAGGGTAAGGGTAATTGTACGAGTAATTGCTAGGGTGGTAAGTGTAAGCGTAAGTGTACATTTAAGTGTTGTTGTATGGCTTATGGTAAGGGTAAGGTCAAGGGTAAGGTTTATGTTAAGGGTAAGGGTAACAGATAGAGTAAGGATAAGGGTAAGGTTAAGGGTAACGGTAAGGTTAAGGGTACAAATATGTGTTAGGGTATGGGTTATGGTATGGGTAAGAATTAGGGTAAGTATAAGGGTAAGGGTAAGTGTAAGGGTACAGGTCAGGGTAAGGGTTAGAGTAAGGGTTAGGGTTAGGGTAAGGTTAAGTGTTAGGGTAATGGTTAGGGTTAGTTTTAGGGTTAAAGTCAGGAAAACGTATGCGTAAGTATTAGGTTAATGTTAAGGGTTAGGTTAAGGTTAAGAGTAAGTGTAAGGTTTAGGGTAAGGGTTAGGGTTAATGTAAGGGTCAGGGTAAGGGTTGGGGTAAGGTTTAGGGTAAGGGTTAGGTTAAGGATAAGTGTTAGGGTAAGGGTAAGGTTAATGGTAACCGTAAGTGTAAAGGTAAGTGTTAGGGTAAGGGTAAGAATAAGGGTATGGGTAATGGTAAGGGTGAGGGTTAGGCTAAGGGTAAGTGTAAGGTTTAGATTTAGGCTAAGGGTAAGTGTAGCAGAAAGGGTAAGCTTTACATTAAGGTTTAAGGTTTAGGGTTAGGTTAAGGGTAAGGGTAAGGGTACGGGTCAGGGTAAGGGTTAGAGTAAGGGTTTGAGTATGGGTAAGGGTAAGGGTTAGGATAAGTGTAAGGGTGCAAGCAAGGATTAGGGCAAGAGTAAGTGTAAGGGTAAGGGTAAGGGTTAGGGTAAGTGTAAGGGTAAGGGAAAGTGTTAGGATATGTTTTAGGGGAAGCAGAAGGGTAAGGGTTAGGTTAAGTGTAAGGGGAAGGGGAAGGTAAGGGGAAGGTTTGGAGTAAGGTATAGGGTAAGGGTAAGGTTATGGTTAAAGGAAAGAGTAACGGTAAGGAAAAAGTAAAGGTAAGGATTTGGGTAATGGTAAGGGTGAGAAGGGTTAGGGTAAGGGTTACGGTAAGGGTTAGGTAACGCAGTGTACAACCTGGGACGTCACACGCAGAGCTGCCTCTGGCAAGGTGAGTGAGGAACAGATGTAGCAGTTGTTGTGTTGTAGGTCTCACTGTTCCTTTAAGCATCCCCTCTTTGTCTTTTAGAGGTGTTGTAGCTGTTTGAAGAGGGTAGATTGAAGCATCTGCCTCGGGGGCTGGTAAGCGGCAGAGGTAAGGGAGCAGATGAGAGTAACTTACCTAGTTGTGCTGTGTCTTTGGATGCTGCATAGTGATTCAAAGATCGAAGCCGAAATTCCTTTAAGTGGTATATTCTTTATTGCAGCGCTGGATGCACGGGGGATCTCTCCACCTATCGTGCATACCCAAAGCAAAAAGCAGTCTTGAATTTATACAATCAATCTATCAATATTCTACAAGCACCTATACATATGCATTACCTATCCCCGCCTTCCCTCGCTTCTCATGCTAATTAGCCTTTTGGCACCTTGCGCCTGCGTAGAGCCTTCCAAGAATTGTGGGCAGGGGTCTTTGGGACGTGGGCAGGGGTCTCTGGGAGGAAGACCCCGAGTCTTCCTCACAGTGTACTTTTCACCTTTGGTCAGGAATCTGCTGAATTGGCATGTTTCTTAATTGCGAGAGCTGGTTGTTGCCAATTCTTCCGTTTGTTGTATCTTTATAATGAATTCCAATGTCCAGTTTTGAGATTTATAGTCCTTACGTTTGTTTCTCTGTCCGTCTGCCGCTTCCTTATCATGAGTTTCAGTGTCTGGTTTCGAGATATACAGTCCTTGTCTGGGGATTGTCCTTGCCTCCCCAATACCTCCTTAATCAATCCCCCCTTTTCTTTTCCCATGCAAATTCTTTTGCATCAGATACTTTCATTATTTACAGTAACACAACAAAGCAGGCATCTAAACAACATGCACACAAATATTCCTAACACTACTAATGTGATTAGAGCAATGAACACTTGTCTCAACCATTGGAAATTGGGCAACCAGGAGGTTAACTTATTCCATATTTCACTAAAACTCCATGAAAGATCATCTTTACTGATCTCATGTAGGACCCTTGTCTGCTTCCATATTTCTTCCAGGTCGGTAGAGATCCTTCCACTCTGATCTACATACACACAACAACTTGTATTTATTACTGTACAGACTCCCCCTTTTCTGGAAAATCTAGTAAATTCTTTTACTTAATACGGAAATTTTCTTTCCCAATCATTATGATATGTACCCCTCAATACCTTACCATGCACATTTGTCAAGGAGGCTAACATGGACATTCGTTGTAACAATTTCCAATTCCAAACAAGTAATACAAAAGACAATATTAAACTTATACCAACTAATATCAATAAAACAATAATTGGGTGACTCAGTGTGTTCAAAATCCCAGTTGCAGTTGGCGACCATCCAAAAAGTGTATCCCACCAGTTGTGACTTGTGTCTCGTTTCACTCTTTGCAAAACTCTGCTTATTTCCTTTGTATCATGATGGACAGTAATTAGAGTCTTCTCTCCATTTTCCTGAATACCTTTTAAAATTCTAATCAGGTCTTGGTGTTTAACTAGTTGCTTCACTAGTGTGAGGTTCATCCCAATAGGTGTAGGTAGTAACTTATGATACATTGTGTTGTTAGACTTGATCAGCTGGTGGGATACCACTGGTGCCAAATATTGAAAATCACACCCGACGATTCTAACAAAGTTACAAATACAAAAATTAGAATGATTTTTGCTATGGAGAGTTATATTCTCCTTGTCTATTTCTACAAAATCACAAGCAGTTCTTAAACACACGCACCCTTTACCAACATATACAAGCACAGTCTTTAGACTAGTATTTGGATGAATTTCAAAGTGGCAGATACCTTGCTCCGTGTCAAAACATACGTCCTGAGCATCAATTGTATTACTTTCACAAATAAATCCTTGTTGTTCCCGGGTAACACATGATTCTAGATTTACGGACTGCCATTTCCCATTCTCCATTCGTGCCCATGTTCTGTGCTCTGAAGGATAAAGCACTGTCTTCTCATGGTTTAATCCTAGTGCAAGGATTGGGTGTATAACATAAACTGTAGCATTACGTATAGTAAGCACGAAGGCAGTAGCCATGTTAACAACAGGATCATAAGTAAAATTCACCAGGGTCCACCAAGACTGGAACTTCTTCTCAAAATCATTGGCATTGTCCCAAACTGCCTTTCAGATTTCAGCTGGAAAAATGCCTTCACTTCCTTCCCTAATAATCAAGGCAGCCGTTGCCTGCAACCATAACTGTGCTTGCATACAACTAAGAGCTAAGGATACATTATCTTGAATCATACTAAGTGCATCTATTATTAGTTTGTGGTCTTGGTCTTCTGCATTTTCCCATTTCGGTAACACCTTTGAAACTTGCCATTGGCTAGTTCCCAATGCCAATAAGGATGATTGTAAGGGTTGTTTTAATTTTGTCAAATCACTTGTTGCTGTGGCTAGCTTATTCATTAATATTTCTGAATCAATTCCATTTAAAATTCCTAACCCTGTTCCTAGCATTCCAGTTAAGTCTCTTCGTGTCCTGCCCCTGAAGTGCACTTGCTTCTGTGACCATATTGTCCAGTCTTCAAATGATGTTCTTAAGAAAGGAGAACAGGCTGGTTGAACTGCCGAGATGTTGATTTGTATTAGCAACTCAACACGCTTGAGTGACCATTCTGGATTAAATAACAATTGCTGTTGGCCCGTGTTCCTTACTACATATGGGCCAGTTTCATAAATTTTGGGTTCCAGTTTGATTAGAGGTGGGGTGTGGGTTGTAGAGGGTCTCACTGTTGTAGGAAGTGCCGCATATATTGTAAAATTTAACATGAGGCCCTCACCATTATTGACTTTGGACTGTTGGCCATTATTATTATTCCAAAAACAGCTGATTTCTACATTCTCTGTTAATGTAAAATTATACCAGCAATCCAATTTACCTGGGCGAATACAACCCTCTTGTTGTCCATTTTTGGAAATCGGTTTAACCAGAATCCCCGTTGCTTTCTCGTCAGTCGTTCCATTAAACATTTGACACCCTATTTTAATTTCATCTCCTATGGTTCTTTGGTGTGTCCACCCTTCCCCTAATTTTTGCCATTCTGATGGTTTATATAAATAGTTAACATTTGTTCGCCAGATGACCATGACTGATAACCTTCCATTAAGATTCTTATCCTCTGTTGTTACGGCTTCAGTCCAAGGCCACCCACCATTCTCTATTATCACAGAGGCACCTTCTTGAATCACAATTACAAATATAAGCCATAAAAACAAAACAATTCTCTGAACAAATCTTCTGCCAACCATATTACCAAATACTCTCAACCTTAATGTCCTCATTTTGATCGACTAAGCTTTAGTTTCAGTTCATCGTCACCTGGTGTTACTTTCCAAGGAGCTCCTGGAGCCTTCTTCACTCGGGAATAGTGGATCCAAGCAGCTTGTTCTCTAATCTTGATAGCAGTGTGAGTTGTCAGCAACACTTGATACGGTCCATTCCATTTTTCCTCTAGGGGTTGTCCTGAAAAAGTCTTTATATATATATAGTCCCCAGGCTTAAAGGGGTGGATTGGTTGATCCAACCCTCTAGCTCTGGTCCCTAACACAAATTTATGTACTTTATTTAATTGTTTTTGAAGTTCAGTTATATAAGTATATAAATATTCTGATCCCAGCTGCGTTAGATCCTCCCCACTAAATAGAAATTGATATGGCCTTCCATATAAAATTTCAAAGGGGCTCAAATTCTCTTTTACTCTAGGTTTAACTCTAATTCTGAGTAATGCTAAAGGGAGGGATTGAGGCCATGACAAATTAGCCTCTTGTCCAATTTTAGCTATTTGTTGTTTAATTAAATGGTTCATTTTTTCTACCTGTCCACTTGCCTGTGGTCTATAAGGAGTGTGAAGATGCCAATCTATCCCTAAAGCCTGGCTTATTCGCTGAACAATCTTTGCACCAAAATGCGAGCCTCTATCTGAGGAAATGGTTGCTGGGATCCCGAATCGGGCTATTATTTCATTCAATAATGCCTTAATTACCTCCTTAGCCTTATTAGTTCTGCAAGGGAAGACCTCGGGCCATCCCGAGAAGGTATCTGTTAAAACTAATAGGTACCGATACCCCCCTTTTCTTGGTAGTTCCGAGAAATCAATTTGCCAATGCTGCCCAGGATAGTTCCCTCTATCAATGACACCAAATGTCACCCTATTTCCTGTATTGGGATTATGACGCATACAGGTGTCACATTGTTGGGTTACCTGCCTTATTGTGGTATACAGATTTCTTGCTACCAAGACTCGATTTAATAGTTTATACAGGGCATCGGCTCCCCAATGGGTTTTATTGTGTTCCCCCAAAACCATAGGCCACACCAAATTAGAGGGCATAACAACCCTGTTGTCCTTCAAATGAGCCCACCCATCAACATTCAGCTTCCCTTTTAGATCCTCGATCAACTTTAAATCTTCTTTTGAATATTTAGGAGCCTGTCCTTTCTCTAATGCCTGAATTTTACCGTCTGGTATTAAAGCAAGCACTTCCACTTGGCCTCTTTCCGCCACCCTTCTTGCCTCTTTATTAGCCAATCTGTTCCCAATCTCAAAGTCAGTGGATCCTCTTTGATGCCCTCGGCAATGCATAATAGCCACTTTTTCTGGTTGTTTTACAGCCTCTAACAATTTTAAAATTTCTTCAGCATGTTTTATCTGTTTTCCCTGAGCAGTCAGTAATCCACGTTCTTTCCAAATCGCTCCATGAGCATGTACCACGCCGAATGCATATTTAGAATCTGTCCAAATATTTACCCCTTTTCCAGCTGCCAGTTCCAATGCTCTCGTGAGAGCAACTATCTCCGCCTTTTGAGCTGATGTTCCAGGGGTTAAAGGCTTAGACTCAATTACCTGCTGAGTAGTTGTTATAGCATATCCAGCTTTACGTTGTCCTTGTGTAACAAAACTGCTCCCATCCGTGAACCAAGTTTCTTCCGCATCTTCCATGGGCTCCTCCTTAAGGTCTGGTCGGCTGGAATACACAGTCTCCATAGTTTCTAAACAATCGTGAATCACAGGTTCCGCCGGAGTATCACTAAGAAAAGAGGCTGGATTCACAATATTAGTTATCACAATTTCCACATCGTCCTGTTCTACCAATATTGCTTGATATTTCAAAAATCTCTGAGGAGATAACCAATGAGCCCCCTTTTGTTCTAAAACTGCTGACACAGTGTGTGAGACAAACACTGTTATCTTCTGCCCCATTGTAAATTTCCGGGCTTCTTGTATATTCATAATTACGGCTGCCACTGCTCGCAGGCAGCCTGGCCATCCTTTACTTACTTCATCCAATTGTTTAGAGAAATAAGCCACTGCCCTTTTGTAAGGTACCAACTTTTGTGCTAGTACCCCTAAGGCCATACCCTGTCTTTCATAGGAGTATAACCAAAAGGGTTTAGACAAATCTGGTAAACCAAGAGCTGGGGCTCGCATCAACTCCATCGTAAGCTTCTTAAAGGCTGCTCGGGCTTCTCCTGTCCATATTAGTCTTATGCAGTTATCTTTAATTAAATCATACAAAGGCCTTACAATTAATCCATAATTGTTGATCCATAATCTGCACCAACCTGTCATTCCTAGGAAAGTTCGTAATTCTTTAACAGTCTGTGGTTCTGGGGTACGACAGATTGCTTCCTTGCGTTCCGTCCCCAGTTCACGTTGTCCTCCTGAGATCTCAAATCCTAGGTACGTCATGTGGGTTTGAACCAATTGTGCCTTCTGTTGTGAAACCCGGTATCCATTCATTCCTAGGAAATTAAGGAGGCTCACCGTCCACTGTATGCAGCTTCCCCTGTCTTCGGTAGCAATCAAGAGATCATCAACATATTGCAGCAGGACCCCTGCAGAATTGGGGGCTTCCCAGGATTCAAGTTCCTTTGCAAGTTGATTACCAAAAATCGTAGGGCTATTTTTAAACCCCTGAGGAAGCACTGTCCATGTCAACTGGACTTTTCGTCCTGAGTCAGGATTTTCCCATTCAAAGGCAAAGAGGTTTCGGCTTTCTGGGGCCAAGGTTAAACAAAAGAAGGCATCCTTTAAATCCAGTACGGTAAACCAGACCAACTCGTCCCTTAACTTGGTCAATAGCGTATAAGGGTTTGCTACCACAGGGTGTATGTCTTCAGTGATCCTGTTTATTGCTCTCAAGTCCTGTACTAACCTATAACTCTTCCCATCCGGTTTCTTAATTGGTAAGATGGGAGTATTATATTCTGATTCACACTCGACCAGTAACCCATATTTCAAAAACTTATCTATTGTATCTTTTATTCCTCTTCTATCTTCTATTCTAAGGGGGTACTGCTTAACCTTTACTGGCTTCTCTCCTGGTTTTAATTTTACCACTATTGGTGCAGCATTCTTTGCTTTCCCAGGGACATCAGATTCCCACACCCCTGGATAAACCTGATCCTGGATTTCCGGAAGGGTTTCATTAAAAGAATCAGTTTGGATCAATACCAAACTTAGTGCACTTATAAGTCGGTCTTCTTTTACTCTTAACTCTACCCTTCCCTTTTCAAAAACAATTTCAGCTTCTAATTGCTCTAATAAATCCCTTCCCAATAAAGATCTAGGAGATCCCGGCAAATACAAAAACCTATGTATTCCCATTTGCTTCCCCAATTCATATTCTAATGGCTTTAAAAAGAAAGCTTTTTCGTGCCTACCCGTTGCCCCCACCACTGTCACAAAATCTTTATCTTCTGGCATCAACTTCTGATTTAACAATGAATATGTAGCTCCTGTACCTACTAAAAATTCTACTCCCCGACCCAATTTCCCTAGCTTAATTTTAACCAGTGGATCTGCTAGGGTAGAGTCCCCCGGTCTCCTTCATTGTTTTGTAGCCATTAATAGCTTGTTTTCCTCTTGCCGCTTCGGGCATTCCCTTTTCCAGTGTCCTATCTCTTTACAGTAAGCACACTGTTCAGCCCGCAAGGGGAGTCGAATTACCTCCCCCCCCCTTCTCCTGCCTCGAAAAGATTCTTCCTGCTTTCGCAGGGCTGTCACAGTGGCTGCTGCAATCGTCTCACCTAACTTTTGCCTTTCATTCCCCTCACGATTTCTAAACACTCTCCAGGCTTCTTCTACTAATCTTTCCAAATCCCTTACGTCTGGTTCTTTCATTTTCTGAAGTTTTCGTCTAATATCTTCCGCCGATTGACCCAAAAATAGAGATACTAATTGAAGTTTACCCCCCTCAGAGGAAGGGTCTATAGTGGTAAACTTCTGCATTGCTGCCCTCAGCCTTTCAAGAAATTCGGATGGGGTTTCTGAGGTCCCCTGTTTTATTGTATATAGTCTTGACCAATTCACAGATTTAGGTATTGCATTTTCTAAAGCAATCCTAATCCATTCCTGATATCTTTTTAGCATTTTATAATCATTCTCATCATTATAATCCCAATTGGGGTCTGCCCTAGGCACATGTACTTCCACTGTGCCGGGCAGGGCTCCCGAGGCTACCTGGATTTGTACCTGCGTTCTAGCAGTTTTAACTATTAGCTGTTTCTCGGTTTCTGATAATGCAGCCAGCATTATCTCTATATCCTTCCAATCCGGGTCTAAGTTTTTCACAATCAATTCAAATCTTTTAGCCACCACCTCTGGATCATCTCGATACCCTTTCACCGCCTCCTTCCAGGCATCTAGTTCATTAGTTGTGAAGGGTACTTTAATTCTAGCAGGTCCATTAGCTCCCATAGCCTGACGCAGAGGGGCTTGGATTATTGGTCTTATTTTACTTCGTGTACAAGCAGTTATCGGAGTAAACCCCTTAGAGTCTATGTCATTTCCAGCGCCTTCAACTTCTATTCCAGCACCTACATCACCATTTATAGGTGGTAAAACATAATCTTCCATCCTTTCTTCTGGCTCATTTAATTTTAAACACCTCTGCCCAATGCTACATGCTGAACAACACCTCTTTAATTTCCCCACTCCATCCCTTCTCATATCCTTTTCTATCGATAAAATCAAAGGGTCTTGTGGGGCCAAATTAATGCCACACTCCTTCTGCCATTCTGGGAGGTTTCTTAGAGTAAAAAACATATCCGCATATGAAACTTCATCCCATTTCCCTTCCCTCCTTAAGAATAACATTAATTGCAATAGCGTGTTGTAATTCAAGGTCCCATTTTTGGGCCATTTTTCCCCTTCTTGTAATTTATAAAGGGGCCACCACTGATTACAATATTTTATCAGGGTTTTCTTATTTTCACTTCCACCCGGAGCCCCCCCTATATCCTTCCAATGACTCAAAATACAACCCAGCACACTTTTCTTAGGAATTTCACTGCTTACTCGCCCCCCCCATTTTCCAGTTTACACTTTCAGAATACACGTGTTACTTACAAAAGTGTATCACAAAAATGTATCACTCACAAAATTACAGGCACGCAATATCTTTCAGTAGCGATGTCACAAAGCTACTATTACCAGCAATATTGCTAAAATCACAATAACAATAGTCAGAGTCAAATTCCACATGCAATAAGTCAGAAAACCGAACTGTGTAACACCGTAACGATATCTCTCTTATAACAATGCCACGAACCTACTATTACCACCAGAAAAATAGCCAAAATCACAGTAACAATAACCAAAGTTAAATACCATACTCCATGAGTCAGAAAACCGAAATAGACAACACAATTCCAGATGGACCTTAAAGCGAGCTCCTTCCTTGAGGTCCCCAAATATACTTATGGTGCTTACCACAAAGTATATACCAAACACTGCCTCGCAGAAGATCACCTTCTGACTTACAGACAGTTCCAGATACAGATGGACCCCAAGGTCCCCAGATATACTTGTGGTACTAACCACAAAGTATATACCAAATACTGTCCTGCAGAAGTCACCTTCCGACTTACTGGACAGTCCCAGATGACCGGTCTACCAGAAAACCAAACCAAAATAAAGAATATACTCACTTACAATGATGGGGTCCTTGTCTGCCTCCGCAGTGATCCGGTGAGTCGAGGAGTCCCTCCGGGAAATCCCGGGGGTACCCTAGGGAGTCCTGTCCCCAGCAGGTCCTGCGGTCCGGCAGAGAGGTTGTCCCATCTGGGTCGCCAGATTGATTCAAAGATCGAAGCCGAAATTCCTTTAAGTGGTATATTCTTTATTGCAGCGCTGGATGCACGGGGGATCTCTCCACCTATCGTGCATACCCAAAGCAGAAAGCAATCTTGAATTTATACAATCAATCTATCAATATTCTACAAGCACCTATACATATGCATTACCTATCCCCGCCTTCCCTCGCTTCTCATGCTAATTAGCCTTTTGGCACCTTGCGCCTGCGTAGAGCCTTCCAAGAATTGTGGGCAGGGGTCTTTGGGACGTGGGCAGGGGTCTCTGGGAGGAAGACCCCGAGTCTTCCTCACAGTGTACTTTTCACCTTTGGTCAGGAATCTGCTGAATTGGCATGTTTCTTAATTGCAAGAGCTGGTTGTTGCCAATTCTCCCGTTTGTTGTATCTTTATAATGAATTCCAATGTCCAGTTTTGAGATTTATAGTCCTTACGTTTGTTTCTCTGTCCGTCTGCCGCTTCCTTATCATGAGTTTCAGTGTCTTGTTTCGAGATATACAGTCCTTGTCTGGGGATTGTCCTCACCTCCCCAATGCCTCCCCAATACCTCCTTAATCAATAGGCCTATGCGTTTCTTTTTCTTTCACAGGTGTCTCGCACAGGCTCAAAGGAGCAAACTGCACTCTGAAGAGCTGTGTAAGAAGAGGGGCTGGTCATGAGCTGGGTTGGAGCAGAACGACCAAGTAGCACAAGGTGACTATGAAAGGTGTCCGTCTTGCTTTGCAGGTGCCGTGGCAGGCTCTCCACAGAAGTGGATAAGGATATGAGATAAGGCCAGAGAGCGACAAGGAGCAGCACGTGCAGGGATGGTTTTGAAGCGCTGCGGTGGCTTACTCTTCTGTTCATCAGGTGCCACAGGCAAGGTGGGTTGTAACATCAGTCGTTATATTTGCATGAAAGCAGTTCACTTGAATGCCACAGTGCATCTGAGTAGGGTGTTCTAGCAGAACAAGCTTGTCTGGCACAGCGGTGCCTGATGGCAGTGTGTTTCCTCAGGTGAAGAGGTGCCTGAAGCCCCATCCTATCTAGCCTGCACACAATTATCTGAGAATGAAAGCTGCTTTCCAGTAATTCAGAAAGCCAAGTTACGTCTCAGCCTTGAGCATCTCGGGCTTTTGGGCTTTTTTTTTTTTACAGACACTGTAACATTTGGCACCAGCACTAATACTTTTTTTGGCATATGTTTAGCGTTTGGGGCCTGTGTCTGGGATTTGGGCCCTGTCTCGAACCACTGGGGCTTTGTCCTGGGTTTTGGAGCCTGCCTCTAGAGTTCAGGGCCTGTGATTAGGCTTTTGGGGTCTGTGTCTGGGGGCCGGTGTCTGGGGGCAAGGGGGGAGCTGCTTGTAGACCCTTGGGGCCAGCATTGAGGGGGTTGGGAGCTGACTCTACACCTTTGGGGCCTGCTTCTGGGGGCGGGGGGGGGGTGGGAGCTCTTTGTATTCCTTTGGAGCCTGTGTCGGGGGGGGGGGGGGGGGGAAGGGGAGGGTTGGTTGGGAGCTACTTGTACACTGTTGGAGCCTGGGTTGAGGGAGGAGGTTTGGAGCTGCTTCTACACCTTTGGGCCTGGCATCGGGGGTAGGGGGTTGGGTGCTGGTTGTAGGGGCCTGTGTTTGGGGGGGGGGCTTGGGACCTGCGTCTGGGGGAGGGGTGGGAGCTGCTTGTACACCTTTGGGGCCTGCATCTGTGGGGGGTCAGGGCCTGTGTCTAGCGGGCTGGGAACTGCTTGTACAATGTAGGAATCTGTTTCTGCAGGGTGGCTGGGAGCTGTTTGTACACTGTAGGGGCCTGTGTTTGTGGGGGGGCTTGGGGGCCTCCCTCGGGGGGGGGGGGGGGGGGGAGGGTTGGGAGCTGCTTGTATAGGGTAGGGGGCCTGCCTGGCAGGGGTTGGGAGCTGCTTGTAGAATTTGGGTCCCTGTGTCTGGGGGGGGGTTGGGGCCTGTGTCTCAGGGGTGTTGGGAACTGGTTGTACACCTTTGGGTCCTGTCTCTGGGGGGGAGCTACTTGTACACTTTTGGGGTCTGTATTTGAGGGGGGTTGGGAGCTGCTTGTGCACTTTTGGGGTCTGTATTTGAGGGGGGTTGGGAGTTGCTCATGCATTCTAGGTGCCTCCCTTTTGAGAAGGGTTGGGGCCTGCATCTGTGGGTGGTTGGGAGCTGCTTGTACACTATAGGGGCCATGGTCTTGGAGGGGGGTCTGGGCTGTTTATACACCTTTGTGGCCTGTGTTTGGGGGGGGGGGGGGGGGCCTGTGCCTGGGGAAGTTGGGAGGTGTTTGTTCACTCTAGGAGCCTCCATTTGGGGGTCTTTGGGGCCTCCCTTTGAGGGGGAGGGAGTTGGGAGTTGGTTGTACACCTCCGCATCCCATGTCTTGGGGGGGGTGGGGGGAGTGGGACCGGTCTCTGAAGGGGCGGGTTGTGAGCTACTTGTACACCTGTGTCGGGGGGAGGGTAGGGAGGTTGGCAGGGGTCGGGTCCGGGTCTTGGGCCAGTGTCTGGGTGGAGTCCAGTTCTTGGGAGGGGGTGGTGGGGTAGGAGCTGCTTGTGGGCAGTTGGGGTCTGCATCTGGGTGTGGTTGGTGCCTGCTTCTGTTGGCAGTTTGGGGCCTGCTTGTAGACTTGTGCAGCCTGGGTTTGGGGGCTTTTCCGTAACGTTTGGGGTCTGCATTTTTGCTTTGGGATGCATCTTGAGCTTTTGAGGCCTAGCAGTAGCATTTGGGGCCTGCATCTGGGGCTTTTCTGTAGCATTTTGGTTGCGTATTTGTGATTTGGGGCCTGTATCCAGGGTTTTGCCTTTTTTGTAGTTTCCATCTTTGTGTGTGTGTGTTTCGTTGTTGGTTGTCTGGGGTTAGGGGCAGTTTGGGGTTTGGATTAAGGTCAGTGTCATTAGCGTTAGGGGGTTGATAATAAGGGTTAGGGTTGTGGTTAGAGTTGTTAGGTTTAAGGGGAATAAGGATTTCAGGGTAAGGGGATCAAGGTTGTGGGAATAAAAATGTTGTTTTTGCGCAGTTACATCCTGTAGAGGGAAGGAAGGTGGTATTGAGATATGCTTGCAGTGATAAGACAGCTTAACAGTGTGAAATGAGTTCATCTGATTCGTGTCAATATGGACCAATGCTAGGGCCGCATGATATGATGAAAAGTCTGAGAAAACCAGAGTGGTTAATATATATAGTTCTTGTATCTTGCAAAGGAATGGTCCAGCAATTCGGGTCAATAGGGGATAAGAGAACAAAGGGGTTTCAGAATAACTGCTAACTATTACAACTGTTGCATGGGACACTATGCAAGTGTCTGCCATCCAGCCAAGATGGACAAAGGAGATGGACAAGAGAAAAGCCTGGGAGGAAGACTACGAGCCTTCAGTACGAGCGGCCCCCAGAGGGACCACCGGAGACTGATAACGCCTGCACCAGTGGGAGGGTTTGGATTCTGGGAACTAATTAGAATAACCCTGCCTTTTGTAGAAGTAGTAATGAATATGTATTAGCCTAGCAGCATAAAAACCAGCCGCCTCATGTAACTTGTGTGCGTCTTGGTGGAGCAGAGACTCCTGGCGCACCCAGCGCTGCTTGCTTACCTCTATTCATTTAATAAATTGTAAATTTCAATTGCAATCCTATTTGGGACCCAGTCATTTATTACAAGTGGGGGCTCGTCCGGGAGGGCTTTGGTTCCTGATTTCTGGTTTGATCTAGGAGAGGCACCCCCACCATTTGGTGGCTGCTGTTTGAGTCAGGTCGGAACTAATGGCATCTTAAACCTGAATAAAGGTAAGCAAAGTTTCTGATTCTTTTTTTCAGCTCCCTTGCCAGCTGCAGCACTATATTTTGCCCGTAATTGTGTGTGTGAAGATCCGAACGAAGATGACGGAGTCGTAAGCATTTAAAGCGTATACCATTCAGTTGGGTGGGGTTCGGTTGCCTGTGTGTGTAAGAGTGTGACTGAGATGGAACTTAGTTCCGAAGCGATTGTGAAGGTCTTCTAACCGCGTTTTCAATCTCCCACGAGGGACTTGGCTGGTGAAGGACCGAAGGGATTCCTATAGAATTTGTGGGTGTGTGATAGGTCCTTGACCCCCTGCAAGACACCCTTACTAAGGTAACCAAGGGCTGTGGGAATTGCCATAGTAAAATTCCTAGATGGGTCAGACAAAATCGAAGACCTGAGACCAGAGGAAAGGGAGCAAATTACCAGTCATACCACCAGAAAGTCCATTAGGAATAACGATTAGAAATTGGAATGATAGGGACCCCAGAAAAGGAAAAAGTAAATTAAAAATGGTCCAGTATTGTGTGACAGAATGGCCAAAGGAGCCTTTAAGACTACATGTCTTTTGGCCTGTTTTTGGATCCTTCAAAGACTGGATTTGCCAGGCCTTAAATATCCATGTTAATTCAAAGGAACCTTTTAGCCAGGAAGAAAGTGATTATGCAGGATTATGGATCAGGAGGACTTCACGTCCTTTTCCAGCCTCAATATTTACACTAAAAGCAGGTAAGAAATTTGAAGAACAAGAAGAACATGAAAAAGAAAAAGAAGATAAACGTGAGCCGTTGGATAAGCTACCACCTCCATATCCTAACAATCCACCCCCGGCGGCTCCCCCTCCGGTGGCTGTGGTATCGCCACCAGTACCACCGTTGCCCCAGCTTCCACCACCAACAGCACCAGAATTAGACCGACCTCCGGCCGCATGCAGGAGAAGTAGGACGGACGTATCTGAGAGGGCTTCTCTATATCCCTTAAGGGAGGTAGCTGGTGTATAACTGGTGCGCGTCTTGGTGGAGCAGAGACTCCCGGCGTACCCAGCACTGTTTGCTTACCTCTATTCATTCAGTGAATTGTAAACTTTGATTGTAATCCTATTTGGGACTTTTATTTATTATAACAGACAACCTTGTAAAACGCAGACAACCAGAATCCTTACAGCAATTAGGTGGAAATCATGGCGTAAGAAACATTACCACCTCAAAGAGTAAAAACCTCAAAAGAAATGTGACTTGTAACAGGCCAGCAGCTGTGTATTTTCTGTGAAGCACCAGCTAGATTATGAACCTTGAATAGCACAGTTAAAGGGGAAACAGGGGAGGGTCCCGGTCCTCGGCAGAAAAAAAAAGTGTATAAACTGTGTATGGAATTAGTAGGCACCCTCCTGCTTGTGGGACACCCGCCATTGTAATCTCGAATAATAATGCTACTGTACTGAGATCCTCGACTCAGCCTATGCTATTTGCTACAGATTGATTCAGGGTTTTAAGGTTTCAGGGATTGGGCACTAGGGTTGGGTTTCAGGGTAAGGGGTTTCAGGGTTTATGTTTAGGATTTTAAGGTTTTTAGGGTTGGAGTTTTAACGGTTAGGGTTTTAAGGATTTGGGGGTTAGGGTTTTAAGGGTTTCAGGGTTAGCATGTTAGGGTATTAGAGTTTTTTGGGTTGTAGTGTTGATATGTTTTTTAGGGTTAGAGTCTTAAGGTTTTATTTTTGGTCAGTTATTTACAGTTAGGGTTTTAAGATCTTTTTTTTTTTTTTTTTTTTCAGGTTAGGTTCTCCAGGTCCAGGGTTTTGAGTATCCTAATTTTGGGGGTTTGGATTTTGAGCATCTTAATTTTGGGGGTTAGGCTTTTGTGTGCCCTAATTTTTTGGGATCGGCTTTCAAGCATCCTAAGTAGTTGGGTTAGGGTTTTGAGCATCTTAATATTTTGGGTCTGGGTAATGAGCATCCTCAGTTTTCAGGATAGGGTTTTGAGCATCTTAATGTTTCCAGGATAGGGTTTGGAGCGTCCTAAGTTTTTGGGATAGGTCTTTGAGCTTCCTAATGTTTTCCGGATAGGGTTTGGAGCATCTTAATGTTTTGGGTTTGGGTTTTGAGCGTCCGAATGTTTTTGGGTTAGGGCTTGGAGCATCCTAATGTTTTTGGGTAAGGGTTTTGAGCGTCCTGTTTTCAGGATAGGGTTTGGAGTGTCCTAGTGTTTTCGGGATAGGGTTTTGAGCGTCCAAAGTGTTATAAGTTGCCCCCTTAATTAATTTTCAGAGAGCATTGTATTAATCATAGAAAGGAATTTATTGAGTAAGCAAACATCAAGCAAAACAGCACTGGGCAGCCGGGGAGTCTCAGCTCCGCCAACGGCACGCACCTCACCCCTGCCAGGGTCCCTTTTTATACCTTGCTAATTCCGGGATTACGCAGCACATCCTGGTATATTCTGCGACTGCGCACTGTTGCACGCAAAAGAATTTTTAAGAATTTAAATCTCTTTAAAAAGAAAATTAAGCAAAAGAATTTTCATAGTGTGTAGGCAAGCATTATGCAGCTCCTTACTTCAGCAGGGAGCTTTCACAACTCCCGCTCCTCAAATAGAACTCCTTGTTTTTATAATACAAAAGACAATGAACAAACGTTTATGGTGTATTACCCTAAGTTTTTGGGTTAGGGTTTTTTGGGTCTTAATCTTTTGGGGTTAGGGTTTGGAGCGCCCTAAATTTTTGGGCTAGGGCTTTGAGCATTCCTAACGTTTTGGGTTGGGTTTGGGTTTTGAGCATCCCAAGATTTTGGGTTAGGGGTTTTAGGCATAGGTCTTCAGGGGTTTAGTGTGGTAAATAGTTTGGGTTAGGTCTGTAGGGGTTCCAAGGTTTTTTAGATGTTAGGGCTTGAGGCTTTTTTTGTAAGGGCGGTGAGGGTTCCAGTGAGTGCTGGTAAATGCAGTTCTCGAGCACTCGGCCTGTGATTGGCCATGCTGGCTGTCCGGGGAATGCTGGTAGGTGTAGTTTTCCGGCACTGGGAGGCCATGTTGCGTGCCCAGAGCATGCCGGGAGATGTAGTTCTCGGGACTCCGGACTTCCGGGAGGCCATGTTGCGTACCCATGGTATGCCGGGAAATGTAGTTGTCGGATTCGGGACTTCCGGGAGGCCATGTTGAATGCCCAGAGCATACCGGGAGATGTAGTTCTCGGGAACTAGGGTAAGGGTTAGGGGCTAGGGCTGGGGCTAGAGTTAGGGTTTCGGGTGAGGGTTGCGGTTGGGGGGTTATTGTTAGGGTTAGTGGTTTAGGGTTAGGCTTAGAGGGTTATGGTTAGGGATAGGTTAGGGGTAGGTTTAGAGGGTTAGGGTAAGGGTTAGGGGTTGGAACTGTGGTTACGGTTAGGGTAAGGGTTAGGGTGAGAGTATTAGGGTTAGGGTTCGGATTCAGATTAGGGTTAGGGCAAAGGTAAGTGTTAGGGTAAGGCTAAGGGTAAGGCTTAGGGTGAGGATAAGGTTTAGGGAAAGGGTTAGGTTTAGGGTAAGGGTAGGGTAAGGATTAGGGTAAGGGTAAGGATTAGGGTTAGGTTTAGGGTAAGAATAAGGGTAAGCTAATGGTTAGGATAAGGGTAAGGGTTAGGGTAAAGGTTTTCATTTGTTAAAGCTGAAACGCAGTATGCAATCTGGGACGTCACAGCCAGAACTGCCTATTGCAAGGTGAGAGAGGAAAAGATGGAGCAGATGTTCTACTCCTAGTTTTTTCTTTATACGTAAATAAAAGTTTGAGCTAATTCCAGTTGGAAGAGTTCCAATTACTTGCTTGGTCATAATGTCTTTTAATATTGAAAGCTGCAGCAAAAGAATGGGGATTTTTGCTTCTAGAAACACCCTAGTTCTCTTGTCTGCACTCTGCATGCTTTTGAGCTAAAACTGATTAAAAAATAAAAAGAAAAATCACACACACAAAAAAAAAAGAAAAAAAAAAACACAACACAGCTGCTGCTGCTCTCTTCCTACTTCCTTGTGCTTTGCCCCTACCCTTCCCAGGTGATTGGGTTTGGGTGCTAGTCGGGGCCAAATGGTATATGAGTCCCAGACATCCCCTCAGAGAGCTCATTCTGCTTGGGCTGCTCTTTGTGGTGTTTGTTTTTCCTTCGGTCAGTTGCAGGCTTCTTCAGGTGGATGAGAGTTTATGGACTGATGCGTTTCCAGGTAGCAAGGGGTACGCACATCTTTTTGAGGTAACAGCTAGTAGGATCTGTTAGAATAAACTGATGTAGTACTTGGTGCCTTTATTGCATGCAGTTCTTTATCAGGTGAGTAACTGTTGCGAGTAACTGAAGTCAATGTTACTTGGTGTGTTTGCTATGCAGTGCCTGTGCGGACTATTGCACGAGACACAGCTTTCTGACATCTGGCCCAGCAACTACTAAATAAGGGGAGGGGAGAAGCTGAAGAACGACCAAAGGACAAAGCCTGGGAGGAAGACTACGAGCCTTCAGTACGAGCGGCCCCCAGAGGGACCACCGGAGACTGATAACGCCTGCACCAGTGGGAGGGTTTGGATTCTGGGAACTAATTAGAATAACCCTGCCTTTTGTAGAAGTAGTAATGAATATGTATTAGCCTAGCAGCATAAAAACCAGCCGCCTGATGTAACTTGTGTGCGTCTTGGTGGAGCAGAGACTCCTGGCGCACCCAGCGCTGCTTGCTTACCTCTATTCCTTTAATAAATCATAAACATGAATTGTAAGCCTATTTGGGACTCGGTCATTTATTACAAGTGGGCCCTCCCGATGGGTGGAAGCTGTCGGGATAGCTCGGGATGCTGAGGCGTGGTGCTGCAAGGAGGTTGGTGGTCGGTGGCGCCCTGGGGCAGGCCGAATTGGGAGGGGGCGAGGCGGCGGGTGGTCGGTGGCTTCTGTGGAAAAGGCGCTTGTATGGGGGGCTGCGCGTTCAGAGGAACCTTGACAGGCTGCAGATAGGGGCAGGCAGGAACCTTTTGAAGTTCAGGAGAGGGAAATGCCAAGCCCTACCCCTAGGGAGAAACACCTCTGTTTAGCAGCACTGGCTAGCTCGATACTGAATAAGCATTTCTTCATGGAAGGGGTGCTTTGCTATTAGAACAGGCTGCCCGGGGAAGTGGTAAGAGACCCGATCCTTAAAAGTATTGACGACACATGTGGACATAGCCCGGGAGTCCGTCCTCCGGCAGGGCGGGAGCTGGCTCTTCCGAGCCCCTGTGCTCCGGTCTTGTGCGACGCGTTTGCAAGCAGCACCGGGTGCCGGGTCCGACATCGGACGGTTCGGGGACGGCGATTCCGGGGCCGTCGGCTAGCGGGGGCCGGCTATCTCGTGTCCCGGGGATCCGAATTCAGGGGGCGTGGGGGCCGGCCGTGCAGTGAAGCGGGGGGCTGGCGTTCGCCGGCTTCCCAGAGAGCGGGCTTTCGGTGCCGTGCGGTTCGGTGGCCGGCCGTCCCGAAACCCTGGGCACCGGTCTTGTGCTAGACTCAGCGGGGTCCGGGGCCGAACTCGGCTTCTCGGGGCCGGCGGTCCCGGTGTCCAGGTGTCCCGCCTCGGGCGGCGCGGGGCCGGCTGTCCCTAGCAGCTGGGCTCCCAAGAGCTTCTGGGCTCCCAAGCGTCGCCCAAGACCGGATCCCAGAGAATCGGGACGGCCGGCCACACCGCTGCGACTAGCACAAGCGTCTCCCGACAACGGAGCCCAGGGGCTTGCGAGGGTCAGATTCCGTGCCCCGGGATAGAGAAACGGGGAGCGCGGGTCGGCCGGCCGCAGCTTCGCACGGGACCGAACCCCCTGTCTCCGGGACGGCCAGACCCCGAGCCGGCAGACAGCAGCCTCCCGCTTCACGGCACAGTCGACCCCCAACCCGCCCGAGTTCTGATCGCCGGGACACGGCACAGCCGGCCGCGCCGCCCGAGGCCGGACACCTGGAGCCCGGGACCGCCGTCCCTGACAAAGCCAAAGTCGGACCCGGACCCCGGTGCGGCTAGCACACGCGTCGCCCAGGACCGCAGCCTAGGACCTCGGGACGGTCGCATCCCGCGCCTCCGGCAGGAGCTACCCGGGAGGGCAGGACGGCCTGCCGCAGCTCCGCAAGAGACCGAAACTGCTGGATTCCGGGACGGCCAGAGCCCGAGCCGGTGGGCAGCAGCCTCCCGCTTCACGACTCGGCAGTGAAGCTCACGGTTCGTCGCCCGACTTCGGACCCACGGGACAGCCGGCACCCGCGCCGCCGGAGGCCGGACACACGGGCCTCGGCATCGCCGTCCCCGAACCGCACGAAGTCACACACGGTCTCCGGTGCGTCCAGCACACGCATCGCAAAGACCGGAGCCCAGATTATAGGATCAGCCAGCCCCGCGCCGCCCGAGGTCGGACCGGGAACCCGGTGCGCTGGGCACATGCATCGCCCAAGAACGGCGCCCTGGGAAGCGGGATGGTCGTGCGTCACGCAGCCCGAGTTCGGACCCACGGGACACGGGACAGCCGGCACCCGTGCCTGGCTCTTGGGGACTTGGAAGGAGTCCTGATGCTGTGCCAGCACTATGCAGCAATAGACACAACACTGGGGTGATTTCAGTGTTGTTCCAGCTACGAGTGCAGAGTACAGCACTGTGCGGGCTGCTGCAGGGAAAAGGTGACTCCAGCTCAGACAGACCCAACACAACTTCCACCCCTTATTCCATAACATTTGTGTCACAATCAGGTACAGTTTAGTATACAGATGGTCTCATCACCATAGTTTTCTGTCCATTGAAGCATTTTTATGTCTGTACTTCTCTTTATTTTATAGGTCTTTTCCCAAAATGCTCATAAAAACTGTTGATGGTTTCACCATCATGTGTCAAAGTGGTCACTCAGGGCAGGCGAAATTGCTTTTCTTGACACCAGCACCAGCTTTGCTCACATCACTGTTGCACTTGCCTGGTTCCTTGCAAAGTTGACCTTTCATTGGTTCTGCAGTGTCCTCCTACAACACATAACTTGGATGACAGATTAATTTTCTCCCAGTGTTAAATCTCCTTGAGGCACACACTTGATATCCCCATGTTTCTGCATCACCCACCAGGTATACCCTGGACCTTGGGCAAAGACAATCCCACGAGCGGGTTTGCCTTTTCCCATGGCAGGGGCAACCCACACCGCCTTCCCCATCCACTTCCCCACACGCACTACAGGGACTTTAGCTTCTCCCACAGTGTGTAGGGGTTTTGTTTCAGCAGGACCAGCCCGGCTTTCAGACCCCCTGTTGTTAACTAGCCAAGTGGCCTCTCGTAGATTTATATCCCAATGTTTCCATGTCGCAGCACTCAATGCTCGCAGCATAGTTTTTAACAGTCCATTGTACCTCTCAACCTTCCCAGAGGCTTGTGGGTGATAAGGGATGTGATACACCCATTCAATGGCCCAGATACACCCATCTCTTGGCCCAGAAAGTGATCAAATTGTTTCGGAAGTGACTCCCATTGTCGGACTCAATTCTTTCTGGTGGACCATGTCGCCACAGCACTTGTCTTTTCAGGCCCAAGATAGTGTTTCGGGCCGTGGCATGGCTTAGAGGGTATGTTTCCAGCCACCCAGTAGTTGCTTCTTCCATGGTGAGTATGTACCGTTTGCCTTGGCGGGTTTGTGGAAGTGGTCCGATGTAGTCAATCTGCCAGACCTCACCATATCGAAATCCAAGCCATCTCCCCCTATTCCAGGGAGACTTTACCCTCATGGCTCGTTTGATTGCAGCAGAGCTCTCACACTCATGGGTAACCTGTATGATGGCCTCAATGGTCAGTTCCTCTTTCGAGTCACTCAATATAGAGGACTCACAAGCTGACTATAGCCTGGCACATGCATTCTCCAAAATCCCACAAGACCTAGGAACGCTTCTGTTTCTTTTTTGCTGGTTGGCGGAGACAGAACTGTTATTTTGTTGATCACATCCGTCGGAATGTGGCGACGTCCATCCTGCCATTTTACCCCCAAGAACTGGATTTCCTGTGCAGGTCCCTTGACCTTATTCTGTTTAATGGCAAATCCAGCTTTCAGGAGAATTGGAATTATTTTCTTCCCTTTCCCAAAAACATCTTCTGCTGTGTTACCCCATACGATGATATCATTGATATACTGCAGGTGTTCAGGAGCGTTCCCCTGTTTCAGTGTCGTCTGGATCAGTCCATGGCAGATGGCAGGGCTGTGTTTCCACCCCTGGGGCAGTCGATTCAAAGTATACTGAATGCCCCTCCAAGTGAAAGCAAATTGTGGCCTGCATGCTGCTGCTAGAGGGATAGAGAAAAATGCATTAGCAGTATCGATAGTCGCATTCCACTTGGCTGCCTTTGACTCTAGTTCGTACTGGAGTTCTAGGATGTCTGGCACTGCTGCACCAACACACGGGTTCCCGGTCCGACCTCGGGCGGCGCGGGGCTGGCTGGTCCTATAATCTGGGCTCCGGTCTTTGCGATGCGTGTGCTGGACGCACCGGAGACCGTGTGTGACTTCGTGCGGTTCGGGGACGGCGATGCCGAGGCCCGTGTGTCCGGCCTCCGGCGGCGCGGGTGCCGGCTGTCCCGTGGGTCCGCAGTCGGGCGACGAACCGTGAGCTTCACTGCCGAGTCGTGAAGCGGGAGGCTGCTGCCCACCGGCTCGGGCTCTGGCCGTCCCGGAATCCAGCAGTTTCGGTCTCTTGCGGAGCTGCGGCAGGCCGTCCTGCCCTCCCGGGTAGCTCCTGCCGGAGGCGCGGGATGCGACCGTCCCGAGGTCCTAGGCTGCGGTCCTGGGCGACGCGTGTGCTAGCCGCACCGGGGTCCGGGTCCGACTTTGGCTTTGTCAGGGACGGCGGTCCCGGGCTCCAGGTGTCCGGCCTCGGGCGGCGCGGCCGGCTGTGCCGTGTCCCGGCGATCAGAACTCGGGCGGGTTGGGGGTCGACTGTGCCGTGAAGCGGGAGGCTGCTGTCTGCCGGCTCGGGGTCTGGCCGTCCCGGAGACAGGGGGTTCGGTCCCGTGCGAAGCTGCGGCCGGCCGACCCGCGCTCCCCGTTTCTCTATCCCGGGGCACGGAATCTGACCCTCGCAAGCCCCTGGGCTCCGTTGTCGGGAGACGCTTGTGCTAGTCGCAGCGGTGTGGCCGGCCGTCCCGATTCTCTGGGATCCGGTCTTGGGCGACGCTTGGGAGCCCAGAAGCTCTTGGGAGCCCAGCTGCTAGGGACAGCCGGCCCCGCGCCGCCCGAGGCGGAACACCTGGACACCGGGACCGCCGTCCCCGAGAAGCCGAGTTCGGCCCCGGACCCCGCTGAGTCTAGCACAAGACCGGTGCCCAGGGTTTC
Organism: Netta rufina; assembly: GCF_964035555.1. Classification (NCBI taxonomy): domain Eukaryota; kingdom Metazoa; phylum Chordata; class Aves; order Anseriformes; family Anatidae; genus Netta; species Netta rufina. Next base: position 649,987 of record NC_140134.1, read on the forward strand.
GGGACGGCCGGCCACCGAACCGCACGGCACCGAAAGCCCGCTCTCTGGGAAGCCGGCGAACGCCAGCCCCCCGCTTCACTGCACGGCCGGCCCCCACGCCCCCTGAATTCGGATCCCCGGGACACGAGATAGCCGGCCCCCGCTAGCCGACGGCCCCGGAATCGCCGTCCCCGAACCGTCCGATGTCGGACCCGGCACCCGGTGCTGCTTGCAAACGCGTCGCACAAGACCGGAGCACAGGGGCTCGGAAGAGCCAGCTCCCGCCCTGCTGGAGGACGGACTCCCGGGCTATGTCCACATGTGTCGTCAATACTTTTAAGGATCGGGTCTCTTACCACTTCCCCGGGCAGCCTGTTCTAATAGCAAAGCACCCCTTCCATGAAGAAATGCTTATTCAGTATCGAGCTAGCCAGTGCTGGTAAACAGAGGTGTTTCTCCCTAGGGGTAGGGCTTGGCATTTCCCTCTCCTGAACTTCAAAAGGTTCCTGCCTGCCCCTATCTGCAGCCTGTCAAGGTTCCTCTGAACGCGCAGCCCCCCATACAAGCGCCTTTTCCACAGAAGCCACCGACCACCCGCCGCCTCGTCCCCTCCCAATTCGGCCTGCCCCAGGGCGCCACCGACCACCAACCTCCTTGCAGCACCACGCCTCAGCATCCCGAGCTATCCCGACAGCTTCCACCCATCGGGAGGGCCCACTTGTAATAAATGACCGAGTCCCAAATAGGCTTACAATTCATGTTTATGATTTATTAAAGGAATAGAGGTAAGCAAGCAGCGCTGGGTGCGCCAGGAGTCTCTGCTCCACCAAGACGCACACAAGTTACATCAGGCGGCTGGTTTTTATGCTGCTAGGCTAATACATATTCATTACTACTTCTACAAAAGGCAGGGTTATTCTAATTAGTTCCCAGAATCCAAACCCTCCCACTGGTGCAGGCGTTATCAGTCTCCGGTGGTCCCTCTGGGGGCCGCTCGTACTGAAGGCTCGTAGTCTTCCTCCCAGGCTTTGTCCTTTGGTCGTTCTTCAGCTTCTCCCCTCCCCTTATTTAGTAGTTGCTGGGCCAGATGTCAGAAAGCTGTGTCTCGTGCAATAGTCCGCACAGGCACTGCATAGCAAACACACCAAGTAACATTGACTTCAGTTACTCGCAACAGTTACTCACCTGATAAAGAACTGCATGCAATAAAGGCACCAAGTACTACATCAGTTTATTCTAACAGATCCTACTAGCTGTTACCTCAAAAAGATGTGCGTACCCCTTGCTACCTGGAAACGCATCAGTCCATAAACTCTCATCCACCTGAAGAAGCCTGCAACTGACCGAAGGAAAAACAAACACCACAAAGAGCAGCCCAAGCAGAATGAGCTCTCTGAGGGGATGTCTGGGACTCATATACCATTTGGCCCCGACTAGCACCCAAACCCAATCACCTGGGAAGGGTAGGGGCAAAGCACAAGGAAGTAGGAAGAGAGCAGCAGCAGCTGTGTTGTGTTTTTTTTTTCTTTTTTTTTTGTGTGTGTGATTTTTCTTTTTATTTTTTAATCAGTTTTAGCTCAAAAGCATGCAGAGTGCAGACAAGAGAACTAGGGTGTTTCTAGAAGCAAAAATCCCCATTCTTTTGCTGCAGCTTTCAATATTAAAAGACATTATGACCAAGCAAGTAATTGGAACTCTTCCAACTGGAATTAGCTCAAACTTTTATTTACGTATAAAGAAAAAACTAGGAGTAGAACATCTGCTCCATCTTTTCCTCTCTCACCTTGCCATAGGCAGTTCTGGCTGTGACGTCCCAGATTGCATACTGCGTTTCAGCTTTAACAAATGAAAACCTTTACCCTAACCCTTACCCTTATCCTAACCATTAGCTTACCCTTATTCTTACCCTAACCCTAACCATTACCCTTATCCTAATCCTTACCCTACCCTTACCCTAATCTGAACGTGAACCCTAACCCTAATACTCTCACCCTAACCCTAACCACAGTCCCAACCCCTAACCCCTAATGCCTAACCCTTACCCTAACCCTCTAAACCTACCCCTAACTCTAACCCTCTAAGCCTAACCCTAAACCACTAACCCTAACAAAAACCCCCAACCCCAACCCTCACCCGAAACCCTAACTCTAGCCCCAGCCCTAGCCCCTAACCCTAACCGTAGTTCCCGAGAACTACATCTCCCGGTATGCTCTGGGCATTCAACATGGCCTCCCGGAAGTCCCGAATCCGACAACTACATTTCCCGGCATACTCTGGGTACGCAACATGGCCTCCCGGAAGTCCGGAGTCCCGAGAACTACATCTCCCGGCATGCTCTGGGCACACAACATGGCCTCCCAGTGCCGGAAAACTACACCTACCAGCATTCCCCGGACAGCCAGCATGGCCAATCACAGGCCGAGTGCTCGAGAACTGCATTTACCAGAACTCACTGGAACCCTCACCGCCCTTACAAAAACAGCCTCAAGCCCTAACATCCAAAAAACCTTGGAACCCCTACAGACCTAACCCAAACTATTTACCACACTAAACCCCTGAAGACCTATGCCTAAAACCCCTAACCCAAAATCTTGGGATGCTCAAAACCCAAACCCAACCAAGTGGTATATTCTTTATTGCAGCGCTGGATGCACGGGGGATCCTTCCGCCTATCGTGCATGTTTGAAGTGACAAACTATCTCGTATTTATACAGCGAAACAATGAATATTCAATCAGCACCTATACATATTCATTACCTAACCCCGCCTACCCTCGCTTCGTATGCTAATCAGCTTATCAGTCCTTGCGCTTGCGCAAAGCCTTCCAAGAATTGTGGGCCAGGGTCTCCAGGATGTGGGCAGTGGTCTTTGGGAGGAAGGCCGTAGGTCTTCCTCGTAATGCACTTTCTTAATCAGTTGTTTTCCAGGCTGTAAAAATGCTGAGTTGTCTTTCGGTTTAACTGGGGGGTCGGCGGATAACAGGATGTCTCAGTTAACAAGACATAACAGACAGTTGACTCAAGTTATCTCAAGTCTTAGCCTGACTGAGTGTTAACGGATAATGGGGTGTTTTCAAATAACAAAATGCTTAAACGTAACAGAAGGTCTACAGATAACAAGATGTTGTTTACTTTGTCCTTGCTAACTTTTAATCACAAGTTCTATTCTATCCTAAAGTAAGTTTATACAATATCAAACCACAAGCTTTATTCTATCCTAAAGTGAGTTTATACTATATCATTCTCCCCCTTTTCTGGAAAATCTAGTAAATTCTTTTACTTAATACGAAAACTTTCTTCCCAGTCTTTATGATATGTACCCCTCAATACCTTACCATGCACATTTGTGCAGGAGGTTAACATGGACATTCGTTGTAACAATTTCCAATTCCAAACAAGTAACACAAAAGACAATATTAAACTTATACCAACTAATATCAATAAAACAATAATTGGGTGACTCAATGTGTTCAAAATTCCAGTTACAGTTGGCGACCATCCAAAAAGTGTATCCCACCAGTTGTGACTTGTGTCCCGTTTTACCCTTTGCAAAACTCTGCTTATTTCCTTTGTATCATGATGGACAGTAGAGTCTTCTCTCCACTTTCATGAATGCCTTTTAAAATTTTAATCAGGTCTTGGTGTCTAACTAGTTGCTTCACTAGTGTGAGGTTCATCCCAATAGGTGTAGGTAGTAACTTATGATACATTGTGTTGTTAGACTTGATCAGCTGGTGGGATACCACTGGTGCCAAATATAGAAAATCACACCCGACGATTCTAACAAAGTTACAAATACAAAAATTAGAATGATTTCTGTTATGGAGAGTTATATTCTCCTTGTCTATTTCTACAAAATCACAAGCAGTTCTTAAACACACGCACCCTTGACCAACATATACAAGCACAGTCTTTAGACTAGTATTTGGCTGAATTTCAAAGTGGCAGATATCTTGCTCCGTGTCAAAACATACATCCTGAGCATCAATTGTATTACTTTCACAAATAAATCGTTGTTGTTCCCGTGTAACACATGATTCTAGATTTACAGACTGCCATTTCCCATTCTCCATCCATGCCCATGTTCTATGCTCCGAAGGATAAAGCACTGTCTTCTCATGGTTTAATCCTAGTGCAAGGATTGGGTGAATAACATGAACTGTAGCATTACGTATAGTAAGCACGAAGGCAGTAGCCATGTTAACAACGGGATCATAAGTAAAATTCACCAGGGTCCACCAAGACTGGAACTTCTTCTCAAAATCATTGGCATTGTCCCAAACTGCTTTTCGGATTTCAGCTGGAAAAATGCCTTCACTTCCTTCCCTAATAATCAAGGCAGCCGTTGCCTGCAACCATAACTGTGCTTGCATACAACTAAGAGCTAAGGATACATTATCTTGAATCACACTAAGTGCATCTATTATTAGTTTGTGATCTTGGTCTTCTGCATTTTCCCATTTCGGTAACACCTTTGAAACTTGCCATTGGCTAGTTCCCAATGCCAATAAGGATGATTGTAAGGGTTGTTTTAATTTTGTCAAATCACTTGTTGCTGTGGCTAGCTTATTCATTAATATTTCTGAATCAATGCCATTTAAAATTCCTAACCCTGTTCCTAGCATTCCAGTTAAGTCTCTCCGTGTCCTGCCCCTGAAATGTACTTGCTTCTGTGACCATATTGTCCAGTCTTCAAATGATGTTCTTAAGAAAGGAGAACAGGCTGGTTGAACTGCTGAGATGTTGATTTGTATTAGCAATTCAACACGCTTGAGTGACCATTCTGGATTAAATAACAATTGCTGTTGGCCCGTGTTCCTTACTACATACGGGCCTGTTTCATAAATTTTGGGTTCCAGTTTGATTAGAGGTGGGGCATGGGTTGTAGAGGGTCTCACTGTTGTAGGAAGTGCCGCATATATTGTAAAATTTAACATGAGGCCCTCATCATTATTGACTTTGGACTGTTGGCCATTATTATCATTCCAAAAACAGCTAATTTCTACATCCTCTGTTAATATAAAATTATACCAGCAATCCAATTTACCTGGGCGAATACAACCCTCCTGTTGTTCATTTTTGGAAATCGGTTTAACTAAAATCCCCGTTGCTTTCTCGTCAGTCGTTCCATTAAACATTTGACACCCTATTTTAATTTCATCCCCTATGGTTCTTTGGTGTGTCCACCCTTCCCCTAATTTTCGCCATTCTGATGGTTTATATAAATAGTTACCATTTGTTCGCCAGACGACCATGACTGATAACTTTCCATTAAGATTCTTATCCTCTGTTGTTACGGCTTCAGTCCAAGGCCACCCACCATTCTCTATTATCACAGAGGCACCTTCTTGAATCACAATTACAATTATAAGCCATAAAAACAAAACAATTCTATGAACAAATCTTCTGCCAACCATATTACCAAATACTCCCAACCTTAATGTCCTCATTTTGTTCGAGTAAGCTTTAGTTTCAGTTCGTCGTCACCTGGTGTTACTTTCCAAGGAGCTCCTGGAGCCTTCTTCACTCGGGAATAGTGGATCCAAGCAGCTTGTTCTCTAATCTTGATAGCAGTGTGAGTTGTCAGCAACACTTGATACGGTCCATTCCATTTTTCCTCTAGGGGTTGTCCTGAAAAAGTCTTTATATATATATAGTCCCCAGGCTTAAAGGGGTGGATTGGTTGATCCAACCCTCTAGCCCTGGTCCCTAAAACAAATTTATGTACTTTATTTAATTGTTTTTGAAGTGCAGTTATATAAGTATATAAATATTCTGATCCCAGCTGCGTTAGATCCTCTCCGCTAAACAGAAATTGATATGGCCTTCCATACAAAATTTCAAAGGGGCTCAAATTCTCTTTTACTCTAGGTTTAACTCTAATTCTGAGTAATGCTAAAGGGAGGGATTGAGGCCATGACAAATTAGCCTCTTGTCCAATTTTAGCTATTTGTTGTTTAATTAAATGGTTCATTTTTTCTACCTGTCCACTTGCCTGTGGTCTATAAGGAGTATGCAGTTGCCAATCTATCTTTAATCTATCTTACTTATCTATTGCACCACTTGTGCACAAAAATGTGAACCTCTATCAGAAGACATTGCTACTGGAATCCCGTAGCGTGGTATTATTTCATTTAACAAGACTTTAACCACTTCTCTTGCTTTATTTGTTCGACAGGGAAAAGCTTCAGGCCATCCAGAAAACGTGTCAGTCAAAACCAGTAAATAACGATACCCCCCTTTTCTAGGGAGTTCTGAAAAATCAATTTGCCACCGTTGTCCTGGATAATTTCCTTTACCAATTATTCCAAATTTTATTCTATTCTTAGTATTGGGGTTGTTACGTAAACAGATGCTACATTGTTGAGTTACTTGTTTTATTGTTGTGTATAAATTTCGTCCCACTAATGTCTGACTCATGCTCTTATGCAATGTGTCAGCTCCCCAATGTGTTTTATTATGTTCTGTAAGAACTATGGGCCATATCAAATTAGAGGGTATTATCACGCGGTTATCTTTTAAATATACCCATCCATCTGGTTTCTTTTTACCTTTCAAATCTTCAATTAATTTTAAGTCTTCTTTTGTATAATTTGGTTTTCGGTTCCTGTACATAGTTTGGATTTTACCGTCTGGTATCAAAGACAATGCCTTCACCTCAATTATTTCAGCTGCCCGTTTAGCCTCCTGATCTGCCAATCGATTTCCAATTTCAAAATCAGCATTCCCCTTTTGGTGTCCCCGACAATGCATGATAGCTACCTTTTCTGTTTTTTTTACTGCCTCTAACAACCTTAAAATCTCTTCGGCATGTTTTATCTGTTTTCCCTGGGCAGTCAACAATCCACGTTCTTTCCAAATTGCTCCATGAGCATGTACCACGCCGAATGCATATTTAGAGTCTGTCCAAATATTTATTTTCCTTCCTGCTGCCAGTTCCAGTGCTCGTGTAAGAGCAATTATCTCTGCTTTCTGGGCGGATGTCCCAGGGGGTAATGGTTTAGACTCGATTACCTGTTGAGCAGTTGTAACAGCATATCCTGCCTTACGTTGTCCTTGTTTTACAAAGCTGCTCCCATCAGTATACCAAGATTCATCAGCATCTTCTAAAGGTTCTTCCTTAAGATCGGGTCGACTAGAATACACAGTCTCCATTGTTTCTATACAATCATGAGTTATAGGTTCATCCAGAGTTCCGCTAAGGAAAGAAGCTGGATTTACGATGTTAGTGACCACAATTTCCACATCATCTTGTTCTACTAATATTGCTTGATATTTTAAAAGTCTTTGTGGTGAAAGCCAATGATTTCCTTTTTGTTCCAAAACTGTTGAGACCGTATGGGAGACTAACACTGTCATTTTCTGTCCCATTGTAAACTTCCGAGCTTCTTGTATATTGATAACAACAGCTGCAACAGCTCGAAGGCATCCGGGCCATCCTTTACTTACTTCATCTAATTGTTTAGAGAAGTAAGCTACTGCTCGTTTATAGGGACCCAGTCTTTGTGCTAGTACTCCCAAAGCTATCCCTTGTCTCTCATGAGAAAACAACCAAAAGGGTTTCGAGAGATCCGGTAATCCCAAAGCCGGAGCTTGCATCAATTCTCGTTTAAGTTGTTTAAAGGCGTTTCGTGCTTCTCCAGTCCAGACTAACTTTGACTGGTTAATCTTTATCAATTCATATAGAGGCTTTACCATTAGTCCATAATTATAAATCCAAAGGCGACACCAACCTGTCATTCCTAGAAAGGTTCGTAGCTCCTTTACCGTTTGGGGTTCTGGAGTCCGGCAAATGACTTCCTTACGTTCAGTTCCTAGTTCTCGCTGACCTCCCGAAATTCCAAATCCCAAGTAGGTCACGTGTTGTTGAACCAGCTGGACTTTCTGTTGAGAGACTCGATATCCATTTAAACCCAGAAAATTAAGGAGACTTATAGTCCATTGAATACAACTCTCTTTAGTCTCGGTAGCTATTAAGAGATCATCTACATATTGTAACAAAGCCCCTTCAGTGTCCGGAGGTATCCAAGTTTCAAGTTCCTTTGCTAATTGGTTTCCAAAAATAGTGGGGCTATTCTTGAATCCTTGTGGTAGCACTGTCCACGTTAACTGTGTCTTTCTGCCTGAGTCAGGGTTTTCCCATTCAAAGGCAAATAGGTTTTGGCTTTCTGTGGCTAAGCCTAGGCAGAAGAAGGCATCTTTTAAATCCAGTACGGTAAACCAGACTTGACTATTCTTTAATTTAGTCAGCAAAGTATAAGGGTTTGCCACTACTGGATGTATATCCTCAGTGATTTTATTTATGGCCCTCAAATCCTGAACTAGCCTATAGCTTTTTCATCTGCCTTTTTAATTGGCAATATGGGTGCATTGTATTCTGATTCGCATTCAAGCAATAATCCATACTGTAAAAATTTATCAATTATCTCTTTAATTCCTTTCCTATCTTCTATCCTCAAAGGATATTACTTAACCTTAACGGGTTTCTCTCCTGGCTTTAATTTAATAATTAGTAAGGTCACATTTTTAGCTCTTCCAGGGACTTCGGTAGCCCAAACTCCTGGACATACTTGATCTGTGATCTCTAAAGGTATTTCACTTTTAGGGTCAGTTTGTATTAGTGCCAAGCTTAACACATTTATTAGTTGTTCTTCTCCTGTTCTTAATTCCATTTTCCCTTTTTCAAAGACAATTTCTGCTCCTACTTGCTCTAATAAATCTCTACCTAAGAGTGCCCATGAGGAGCTAGGCATAGATAAAAATCTGTGTATGCCCCATTGTTTCCCTAACTTGTACTTCAAAGGTTCACAAAAATAAGCCTTTTCGGTTACACCTTATCCTGGTTTCAGTTAGAACAGAGTTAATTTTCTTCCTAGTAGCTGGTAGAATGCTATGTTTTGGCTTAGGATGAGAAGAGTGCTGATAACACCCCGATGTTTTAACTGTTGCAGAGCAGTGCTTATACCAGGCAAAGGACATCTCAGCTTCTTGCTCTGTCCTGCCAACAGGCAGGCTGGGGGTGCAGTAAGAGCTGGGAGGGGACAGACCCAGGACAGGTGACCCAAACTAGCCAAAGGGCTATTCCATAGCATCTGACGTCAGGCTAAACAATACATAGGGGTGGCTAGCCAGGGGGAGGGGGCCGGACTGCTCGGGGTTAGGCTGGGCATCGGTCAGCGGGTGGTGAGCAATTGCATTGTGCATCACTTGTTTGTACACATTATTAGTAGTGGTACTATTATCATCATTGTATTATTATTATTATTATTATTATTATTATTATTATTATTATTATTATTATTTTGTCTTATTAAACTGTCTTTATCTCAACTCACAGGCTTCACTTTCCATTTCTCTCCCCCGTCCCAGAGAGGGAGGGGGAGGGGGAGCGAACAGCTGCGTGGTGTTTAGCTGCCGGCCGGGTTAAACCACGACACACCTTTTACCCTAACATAATAATTCTGTGAAGGCATTAATGCTTGATTTAGAACTGAATACGTTGCCCCAGAGCAATAAGAAATTTCACTTCCATTCCTCCCCTAGCTTCATTATAACCAGTGGAGGATCCGCTAGGGTAGATTCCCCAGGTCCCCGTTATTCCTGTTGAAATCAGGGGTTGATTACCCTAGGAAAAGGCTAGTCAATTTGTCCTCCAAAGCCAGGTCCAAACCGTTTTGTTTTATTTATTTATTTATTTATTTATTTATTTTCCTTACATTTCGGAGTTGGTCCAAAAATTCCATAGGGCTTTCTTTTAGACCTTGTTGGAAGCATATTCTCAATTCCCAATTCATCCAGGTTTTAGTATTTACTTAACCGTTCATAATTTTCAGGATGATTCGGGTCTTAGTGGGGGTCGGTCAGGGGAATGCAATTGTCCACAGTTCCCTGAACGGTCCCATCAGCAATCCGAGCTCGCACATGAACTCAGGTTGTTTTAAGAGTTGACTGCTTTTCTGTTTCTGTGACAACTCTCTCGGACCGGACCGATCATGGTCCCTTTGCCCTAAAGGGCTAACACCCATGATTTTAAGATCTCTGCCTCAGGCAGAGGCAGAACTATTAACATTCCTACATCCTCTTTCCCTGCTCATTCAACTTCAAACACCTTTAACACTTTCAACAACCCTTTTAACACTTCCTTTATCTTTCTCCAGCCTGTACTTCTCTAATGCCAACATCAAAGGTTCAGTCAGGGGCCAACTTAATTCCGTACCTTTTCCCACCAAGATGCTGAAACATCAGTATACAACATTTCATCCTGTTCTGCTTCTCAAAAAACAACATTAACTGTAGCAAAATATTAGAGTTTAAAGTTCCATTTAGGGGCCACTTTTCTCCACATTCCAGCTTATAAAGCGGCCACCACTGATTACGATATTTTATCAATGTTTTCCTGTTCACACTTCCACCGGCAGATCCTCCATAATCCTTCCAGTGACTTAAAACACATCCTAACACACTTTTCTTTAAAATTTCACTGCTTGTTTGCCCCCCCCAGTTTCCAGTTTACACTTTCAGAATACACATGTTACTTACAAAAGCGTATCACAAAACGTATCACTCACAAAAATACGGGCACGCAATATCTTTCAGTAGCGATGTCATAAAACTACTATTACCAGCAATATTGCCAAAATCACAGTAACAATAGTCAGAGTCAAATTCCACATGCGATAAGTCAGAAAACCGAACTGTGTAACACCGTAACGATATCTTTCTTATAACAATGCCACGAACCTACTATTACCACCAGGAAAATAGCCAAAATCGCAGTAACAATAACCAGAGTTAAATACCATACTCCATGAGTCAGAAAACCGAAACAGACAACACAATTCCAGATGGACCTTAAAGCGAGCTCCTTCCTTAAGGTCCCCAAACATGTACTTATGGTGCTAACCACAAAGTATATACCAAACACTGCCTCGCAGAAGATCACCTTCTGACTTACAGACAGTTCCAGATGACCGGTCTACCAGAAAACCAAACCAGAATAAAGAATATACTCACTTACAATGATGGGGTCCTTGTCTGCCTCCGCAGTGATCCGGTGAGTCGCGGAGTCCCGCCGGGAAATCCCGGGGGTACCCTAGGGAGTCCTGTTCCCAGCAGGTCCTGCGGTCCGGCAGAGAGGTTGTCCCATCTGGGTCGCCAAATTGATTCAAAGATCGAAGCCGAAATTCCTTTAAGTGGTATATTCTTTATTGCAGCGCTGGATGCACGGGGGATCTCTCCACCTATCGTGCATACCCAAAGCAGAAAGCAGTCTTGAATTTATACAATCAATCTATCAATATTCTACAAGCACCTATACATATGCATTACCTATCCCCGCCTTCCCTCGCTTCTCATGCTAATTAGCCTTTTGGCACCTTGCGCCTGCGCAGAGCCTTCCAAGAATTGTGGGCAGGGGTCTTTGGGACGTGGGCAGGGGTCTTTGGGAGGAAGACCCCGAGTCTTCCTCACAGTGTACTTTTCACCTTTGGTCAGGAATCTGCTGAATTGGCATGTTTCTTAATTGCAAGAGCTGGTTGTTGCTAATTCTCCCGTTTGTTGTATCTTTATAATGAATTCCAATGTCCAGTTTCGAGAGTTATAGTCCTTACATTCATTTCTCTGTCCGCCTGCCGCTTCCTTATCATGAGTTCCAGTGTCTTGTTTCGAGATATACAGTCCTTGTCTGGGGATTGTCCTTGCCTCCCCAATACCTCCTTAATCAATCCCCCCTTTTCTTTTCCCATGCAAATTCTTTTGCATCAGATACTTTCATTATTTACAGTAACACAACAAAGCAGGCATCTAAACAACATGCACACAAATATTCCTAACACTACTAATACGATTAGAGCAATGAATACTTGTTTCAACCATTGGAAATTGGGCAACCAGGAGTTCAACTTATTCCATAGTTCACTAAAACTCCAGGAAAGATCATCTTTACTGATCTCATGTAGGATCCTTGTCTGCTTCCAGATTTCTTCCAGGTCGGTAGAGATCCTTCCACTCTGATCTACATACATACAACAACTTGTGTTTATTACTGTACAGACTCCCCCTTGAGTGGCCAGTAACAAGTCTAGGGCCATCCGATTTTGTAATACTACCTGTGATAAACTAGATATCTCTTCTTGTTGAGCCTTTATAGCATCCAGAATTTTGTTTTCTAACTTCTCTATAATTGCAGAAATATTAACTATTGCCTTTTCCAATTCACTCACTCCTAACCATGGGATAAACCATCGCACAAAACTATGAAAAGGGGTGTGTCTCTCTACCAATGGATTGTTAATTTTTCATCTGATTCTCCGGATATGATTTCTCAAGTAACCTCGAGGCACTATATCTTGTACTGTCATATTGGGGACTACCGCTCCAAGAGTGCAAGTTCCCTTCCAATTCTCGGGCAAGACCTTACGGGCTGTATCATTGCATAGCCAATAGCACCCTTTTCCTTCTGGAACCGGCCAGCTGGTTGAATTTGCCCAGCCGCTAGTCGTACTAATATCAATTGTTCAATTACAAGATGTCTGATTTCCCACATAAGTAGTATCCGTATTTATACAATGCTGTTTTCCTATACCCTTAGGCGGGTTACACCTTTGTACACATACATAATAGGATTCTAACGACACGAAGCTACTCACTTCTAGTTCCAAAACTGCTTAATATTTTCGACCCCAAGATGTGTTTTCCCACAAATTAGTCCAAGATAAGTTTGCAGGCAAGGGAATCCCAATTAACGATACACCCTTATTCCCATGCTGTGGCACATGGGTGCATACCCAACAGTTCGTCTTATTAGCTACTTGAGAAATTGTTTGTATTAAGGTCAGGTGTAAGTTCTCATCCCAAGTTGCCCACCCCAAATCCGAGAACCGCACCCCTGCAATCATTAGGATCTGGAAAACCGTAATTTTGTTGGTCCAATTGGAGTGGTGGTCCATATCCTCGCCGGGGCCTTCTTCACCCTTGAATTGTGGATCCAAGCTGCTTGCTTCTTAATCTTCATGGCGGTGTGTGTTGTCAGTAATACTTGGTATGGTCCCATCCACTTTCCTTCCATTTTTCCTGTAGGGGTTGTCCTGAAAAAGTCTTTATATATATATAATCCCCGAGCTTCAAGGGGTGGATTGGTTGATCCAACCCTCTAGCCCTGGTCCCTAAAACAAATGTATGGACTTTATTTAATTGTTTCTGAAGTTCAGTTATATAAGCATATAAATATTCTGATCCTAACTGCGTTAGGTCCTCTCCACTAAATAGAAATTGCTATGGCCTTGCATATAAGATTTTGAAGGGACTCAAATTTCCTTTTATTCTAGGTTTAACTCTAATTCCAAGTAATGCTAAAGGGAGGGATTGAGGCCATGACAAATTAGCTTCTTATCCAATTTTAGCTATTTATTGTTTAATTAAATGGTTCATTTTTTCTACCTGTCCACTTGCCTGTGGTCTATAAGGAGTATGCAGTTGCCAAGCTATCTTTAGAATCTTACTTATCTGTTCTACCACTTGTGCACAAAAATGTGAAACTCTATCAGAAGACATTGCTACTAGAATCCCAAAGCATGCTATTATTTCATTTAACAAGACTTTAACCACTTCTCTTGCTTTGTTTGTTCGACAGGGAAAGGCTTCAGGCCTTCCTGAAAACGTGTCAGTCAGAACCAGTAAATAATGATACCCCCCTTTTCTAGGGAGTTCTGAAAAATCAATTTGCCACTGTTGCCCCGAATAATTTCCTTTACCGATTATTCCAAATTTTATTCTATCCTTGGTATTGGGGTTATTGTGTAAGCAAATGCTACATTGTTGAGTTACTTGTTTTATCATATCGTCCCACTAATGTCTGACTCAGGCTCTTATGCAGTGTGCCAGCTCCCCAGTGCGTTTTATTGTGTTCTGTAAGAACTATGGGCCATGTCAAACTAGAGGGTATTACTATGTGGTTATCTTTTAAATATACTCATCCATCTGGTTTCATTTTACCTTTCAAATCTTCAATTAATTTTAAGTCTTCTTTTGTATAATTTGGATATAGTTTGGATTTTACCGTCTGGTATCAAAGACAATGCCTTCACCTCAGTTATTTCAGCTGCCTGCTTAGCCTCTGCCAATCGATTTTCCAATTTCAAAATCGGTGTTCCCCTTTTGGTGTCCCTGACAATGCATGATAGCTACCTTTTCTGGTTGTTTTACAGCCTCTAACAATTCTAAAATTTCTTCAGCATACTTTGTGTTTTCACTGAGCGGTCAGCAATCCATGGTCTTTCCAAATTGCTCCATGAGCATGTACCACGCCGAATGTATATTTAGAATCTGTCCAAATATTTACCCTTTTTCCCGCTGCCAGTTCCAATGCTCTCGTGAGAGCAACTATCTCCGCCTTTTGAGCTGATGTTCCAGGGGGTAAAGGCTTAGACTCGATTACCTGCTGAGTAGTTGTTATAGCATATCCAGCTTTACGTTGTCTTTGCGTAACAAAACTGCTCCCATCCGTGAACCAAGTTTCTTCCGCATCTTCCATGGGCTCCTCCTTAAGGTCTGGTCGGCTGGAATACACAGTCTCTATAGTTTCTAAACAATCGTGAATCACAGGTTGTGCCGGAGCATCACTAAGAAAAGAGGCTAGATTCACAATATTAATGATCACAATTTCCACGTCGTCCTGTTCTACCAATATTGCTTGATATTTCAAAATCATCAATTCTTGTTTAAGTTGTTTAAAGACTTTTTGTGCTTCTCCAGTCCAGACTAACTTTGACTGGTTAATCTTTATCAATTCACATAGAGGCTTTACCAATAGTCCATCATTATAAATCCAAAGGCGACACCAACCTGTCATTCCTAAAAAGGTTTGTAGCTCCTTTACCATTTGAGGTTCTGGAGTCCGGCAAATGACTTCCTTATGTTCAGTTCCTAGTTCTCGTTGTCCTTCCGAAATGTCAAATCCCAGATAGGTCACACTTTGTTGAGCCAGCTGGACTTTCTGTCAAGAGACTTGATATCCATTTAAACCCACAAAATTAAGACGACTTATAGTCCATTGAATACAACTCCCTTTAGTCTCGGTAGCTATTAAGAGATCATCTACATATTGTAACAAAGCACCTTCAGTGTCCGGAGGTATCCATGTTTCGAGTTCCCTTGCTAATTGGTTTCCAAAAATAGTGGGGCTATTCTTGAATCCTTGAGGTAGTAATGTCCACGTAAGCTGCGTCTTTCTGCCTGAATCGGGATTTTCCCATTCAAAGGCGAATAGGTTTTGGCTTTCTGTGGCTAAGCCTAGGCAGAAGAAGGCATCTTTTAAATCCAGTACGGTAAACCAGACTTGACTATTCTTTAATTTAGTCAGCAAAGTATAAGGGTTTGCCACTACTGGATGTATATCCTCAGTGATTTTATTTATGGCCCTCAAATCCTGAACTAGCCTATAGCTTTTTCATCTGCCTTTTTAATTGGCAATATGGGTGCATTGTATTCTGATTCGCATTCAAGCAATAATCCATACTGTAAAAATTTATCAATTATCTCTTTAATTCCTTTCCTATCTTCTATCCTCAAAGGATATTACTTAACCTTAACGGGTTTCTCTCCTGGCTTTAATTTAATAATTAGTAAGGTCACATTTTTAGCTCTTCCAGGGACTTCGGTAGCCCAAACTCCTGGACATACTTGATCTGTGATCTCTAAAGGTATTTCACTTTTAGGGTCAGTTTGTATTAGTGCCAAGCTTAACACATTTATTAGTTGTTCTTCTCCTGTTCTTAATTCCATTTTCCCTTTTTCAAAGACAATTTCTGCTCCTACTTGCTCTAATAAATCTCTACCTAAGAGTGCCCATGAGGAGCTAGGCATAGATAAAAATCTGTGTATGCCCCATTGTTTCCCTAACTTGTACTTCAAAGGTTCACAAAAATAAGCCTTTTCGGTTACACCTTATCCTGGTTTCAGTTAGAACAGAGTTAATTTTCTTCCTAGTAGCTGGTAGAATGCTATGTTTTGGCTTAGGATGAGAAGAGTGCTGATAACACCCCGATGTTTTAACTGTTGCAGAGCAGTGCTTATACCAGGCAAAGGACATCTCAGCTTCTTGCTCTGTCCTGCCAACAGGCAGGCTGGGGGTGCAGTAAGAGCTGGGAGGGGACAGACCCAGGACAGGTGACCCAAACTAGCCAAAGGGCTATTCCATAGCATCTGACGTCAGGCTAAACAATACATAGGGGTGGCTAGCCAGGGGGAGGGGGCCGGACTGCTCGGGGTTAGGCTGGGCATCGGTCAGCGGGTGGTGAGCAATTGCATTGTGCATCACTTGTTTGTACACATTATTAGTAGTGGTACTATTATCATCATTGTATTATTATTATTATTATTATTATTATTATTATTATTATTATTATTATTATTATTATTATTATTTTGTCTTATTAAACTGTCTTTATCTCAACTCACAGGCTTCACTTTCCATTTCTCTCCCCCGTCCCAGAGAGGGAGGGGGAGGGGGAGCGAACAGCTGCGTGGTGTTTAGCTGCCGGCCGGGTTAAACCACGACACACCTTTTACCCTAACATAATAATTCTGTGAAGGCATTAATGCTTGATTTAGAACTGAATACGTTGCCCCAGAGCAATAAGAAATTTCACTTCCATTCCTCCCCTAGCTTCATTATAACCAGTGGAGGATCCGCTAGGGTAGATTCCCCAGGTCCCCGTTATTCCTGTTGAAATCAGGGGTTGATTACCCTAGGAAAAGGCTAGTCAATTTGTCCTCCAAAGCCAGGTCCAAACCGTTTTGTTTTATTTATTTATTTATTTATTTATTTATTTTCCTTACATTTCGGAGTTGGTCCAAAAATTCCATAGGGCTTTCTTTTAGACCTTGTTGGAAGCATATTCTCAATTCCCAATTCATCCAGGTTTTAGTATTTACTTAACCGTTCATAATTTTCAGGATGATTCGGGTCTTAGTGGGGGTCGGTCAGGGGAATGCAATTGTCCACAGTTCCCTGAACGGTCCCATCAGCAATCCGAGCTCGCACATGAACTCAGGTTGTTTTAAGAGTTGACTGCTTTTCTGTTTCTGTGACAACTCTCTCGGACCGGACCGATCATGGTCCCTTTGCCCTAAAGGGCTAACACCCATGATTTTAAGATCTCTGCCTCAGGCAGAGGCAGAACTATTAACATTCCTACATCCTCTTTCCCTGCTGATTCAACTTCAAACACCTTTAACACTTTCAACAACCCTTTTAACACTTCCTTTATCTTTCTCCAGCCTGTACTTCTCTAATGCCAACATCAAAGGTTCAGTCAGGGGCCAACTTAATTCCGTACCTTTTCCCACCAAGATGCTGAAACATCAGTATACAACATTTCATCCTGTTCTGCTTCTCAAAAAACAACATTAACTGTAGCAAAATATTAGAGTTTAAAGTTCCAGTTAGGGGCCACTTTTCTCCACATTCCAGCTTATAAAGCGGCCACCACTGATTACGATATTTTATCAATGTTTTCCTGTTCACACTTCCACCGGCAGATCCTCCATAATCCTTCCAGTGACTTAAAACACATCCTAACACACTTTTCTTTAAAATTTCACTGCTTGTTTGCCCCCCCCAGTTTCCAGTTTACACTTTCAGAATACACATGTTACTTACAAAAGCGTATCACAAAACATATCACTCACAAAAATACGGGCACGCAATATCTTTCAGTAGCGATGTCATAAAACTACTATTACCAGCAATATTGCCAAAATCACAGTAACAATAGTCAGAGTCAAATTCCACATGCGATAAGTCAGAAAACCGAACTGTGTAACACCGTAACGATATCTTTCTTATAACAATGCCACGAACCTACTATTACCACCAGGAAAATAGCCAAAATCGCAGTAACAATAACCAGAGTTAAATACCATACTCCATGAGTCAGAAAACCGAAACAGACAACACAATTCCAGATGGACCTTAAAGCGAGCTCCTTCCTTAAGGTCCCCAAACATGTACTTATGGTGCTAACCACAAAGTATATACCAAACACTGCCTCGCAGAAGATCACCTTCTGACTTACAGACAGTTCCAGATGACCGGTCTACCAGAAAACCAAACCAGAATAAAGAATATACTCACTTACAATGATGGGGTCCTTGTCTGCCTCCGCAGTGATCCGGTGAGTCGCGGAGTCCCGCCGGGAAATCCCGGGGGTACCCTAGGGAGTCCTGTTCCCAGCAGGTCCTGCGGTCCGGCAGAGAGGTTGTCCCATCTGGGTCGCCAAATTGATTCAAAGATCGAAGCCGAAATTCCTTTAAGTGGTATATTCTTTATTGCAGCGCTGGATGCACGGGGGATCTCTCCACCTATCGTGCATACCCAAAGCAGAAAGCAGTCTTGAATTTATACAATCAATCTATCAATATTCTACAAGCACCTATACATATGCATTACCTATCCCCGCCTTCCCTCGCTTCTCATGCTAATTAGCCTTTTGGCACCTTGCGCCTGCGCAGAGCCTTCCAAGAATTGTGGGCAGGGGTCTTTGGGACGTGGGCAGGGGTCTTTGGGAGGAAGACCCCGAGTCTTCCTCACAGTGTACTTTTCACCTTTGGTCAGGAATCTGCTGAATTGGCATGTTTCTTAATTGCAAGAGCTGGTTGTTGCTAATTCTCCCGTTTGTTGTATCTTTATAATGAATTCCAATGTCCAGTTTCGAGAGTTATAGTCCTTACATTCATTTCTCTGTCCGCCTGCCGCTTCCTTATCATGAGTTCCAGTGTCTTGTTTCGAGATATACAGTCCTTGTCTGGGGATTGTCCTTGCCTCCCCAATACCTCCTTAATCAATCCCCCCTTTTCTTTTCCCATGCAAATTCTTTTGCATCAGATACTTTCATTATTTACAGTAACACAACAAAGCAGGCATCTAAACAACATGCACACAAATATTCCTAACACTACTAATACGATTAGAGCAATGAATACTTGTTTCAACCATTGGAAATTGGGCAACCAGGAGTTCAACTTATTCCATAGTTCACTAAAACTCCAGGAAAGATCATCTTTACTGATCTCATGTAGGATCCTTGTCTGCTTCCAGATTTCTTCCAGGTCGGTAGAGATCCTTCCACTCTGATCTACATACATACAACAACTTGTGTTTATTACTGTACAGACTCCCCCTTGAGTGGCCAGTAACAAGTCTAGGGCCATCCGATTTTGTAATACTACCTGTGATAAACTAGATATCTCTTCTTGTTGAGCCTTTATAGCATCCAGAATTTTGTTTTCTAACTTCTCTATAATTGCAGAAATATTAACTATTGCCTTTTCCAATTCACTCACTCCTAACCATGGGATAAACCATCGCACAAAACTATGAAAAGGGGTGTGTCTCTCTACCAATGGATTGTTAATTTTTCATCTGATTCTCCGGATATGATTTCTCAAGTAACCTCGAGGCACTATATCTTGTACTGTCATATTGGGGACTACCGCTCCAAGAGTGCAAGTTCCCTTCCAATTCTCGGGCAAGACCTTACGGGCTGTATCATTGCATAGCCAATACCACCCTTTTCCTTCTGGAACCGTCCAGCTGGTTGAATTTGCCCAGCTGCTAGTCGTACTAATATCAATTGTTCAATTACAAGATGTCTGATTTCCCACAGAAGTAGTATCCGTATTTATACAATGCTGTTTTCCTATACCCTTAGGCGGGTTACACCTTTGTACACATACATAATAGGATTCTAACGACACGAAGCTACTCACTTCTAGTTCCAAAACTGCTTAATATTTTCGACCCCAAGATGTGTTTTCCCACAAATTAGTCCAAGATAAGTTTGCAGGCAAGGGAATCCCAATTAACGATACACCCTTATTCCCATGCTGTGGCACATGGGTGCATACCCAACAGTTCGTCTTATTAGCTACTTGAGAAATTGTTTGTATTAAGGTCAGGTGTAAGTTCTCATCCCAAGTTGCCCACCCCAAATCCGAGAACCGCACCCCTGCAATCATTAGGATCTGGAAAACCGTAATTTTGTTGGTCCAATTGGAGTGGTGGTCCATATCCTCGCCGGGGCCTTCTTCACCCTTGAATTGTGGATCCAAGCTGCTTGCTTCTTAATCTTCATGGCGGTGTGTGTTGTCAGTAATACTTGGTATGGTCCCATCCACTTTCCTTCCATTTTTCCTGTAGGGGTTGTCCTGAAAAAGTCTTTATATATATATAATCCCCGAGCTTCAAGGGGTGGATTGGTTGATCCAACCCTCTAGCCCTGGTCCCTAAAACAAATGTATGGACTTTATTTAATTGTTTCTGAAGTTCAGTTATATAAGCATATAAATATTCTGATCCTAACTGCGTTAGGTCCTCTCCACTAAATAGAAATTGCTATGGCCTTGCATATAAGATTTTGAAGGGACTCAAATTTCCTTTTATTCTAGGTTTAACTCTAATTCCAAGTAATGCTAAAGGGAGGGATTGGGGCCATGACAAATTAGCTTCTTATCCAATTTTAGCTATTTATTGTTTAATTAAATGGTTCATTTTTTCTACCTGTCCACTTGCCTGTGGTCTATAAGGAGTATGCAGTTGCCAAGCTATCTTTAGAATCTTACTTATCTGTTCTACCACTTGTGCACAAAAATGTGAAACTCTATCAGAAGACATTGCTACTAGAATCCCAAAGCATGCTATTATTTCATTTAACAAGACTTTAACCACTTCTCTTGCTTTGTTTGTTCGACAGGGAAAGGCTTCAGGCCTTCCTGAAAACGTGTCAGTCAGAACCAGTAAATAATGATACCCCCCTTTTCTAGGGAGTTCTGAAAAATCAATTTGCCACTGTTGCCCCGAATAATTTCCTTTACCGATTATTCCAAATTTTATTCTATCCTTGGTATTGGGGTTATTGTGTAAGCAAATGCTACATTGTTGAGTTACTTGTTTTATCATATCGTCCCACTAATGTCTGACTCAGGCTCTTATGCAGTGTGCCAGCTCCCCAGTGCGTTTTATTGTGTTCTGTAAGAACTATGGGCCATGTCAAACTAGAGGGTATTACTATGTGGTTATCTTTTAAATATACTCATCCATCTGGTTTCATTTTACCTTTCAAATCTTCAATTAATTTTAAGTCTTCTTTTGTATAATTTGGATATAGTTTGGATTTTACCGTCTGGTATCAAAGACAATGCCTTCACCTCAGTTATTTCAGCTGCCTGCTTAGCCTCTGCCAATCGATTTTCCAATTTCAAACTCGGTGTTCCCCTTTTGGTGTCCCTGACAATGCATGATAGCTACCTTTTCTGGTTGTTTTACAGCCTCTAACAATTCTAAAATTTCTTCAGCATACTTTGTGTTTTCACTGAGCGGTCAGCAATCCATGGTCTTTCCAAATTGCTCCATGAGCATGTACCACGCCGAATGTATATTTAGAATCTGTCCAAATATTTACCCTTTTTCCCGCTGCCAGTTCCAATGCTCTCGTGAGAGCAACTATCTCCGCCTTTTGAGCTGATGTTCCAGGGGGTAAAGGCTTAGACTCGATTACCTGCTGAGTAGTTGTTATAGCATATCCAGCTTTACGTTGTCTTTGCGTAACAAAACTGCTCCCATCCGTGAACCAAGTTTCTTCCGCATCTTCCATGGGCTCCTCCTTAAGGTCTGGTCGGCTGGAATACACAGTCTCTATAGTTTCTAAACAATCGTGAATCACAGGTTGTGCCGGAGCATCACTAAGAAAAGAGGCTAGATTCACAATATTAATGATCACAATTTCCACGTCGTCCTGTTCTACCAATATTGCTTGATATTTCAAAATCATCAATTCTTGTTTAAGTTGTTTAAAGACTTTTTGTGCTTCTCCAGTCCAGACTAACTTTGACTGGTTAATCTTTATCAATTCACATAGAGGCTTTACCAATAGTCCATCATTATAAATCCAAAGGCGACACCAACCTGTCATTCCTAAAAAGGTTTGTAGCTCCTTTACCATTTGAGGTTCTGGAGTCCGGCAAATGACTTCCTTATGTTCAGTTCCTAGTTCTCGTTGTCCTTCTGAAATGTCAAATCCCAGATAGGTCACACTTTGTTGAGCCAGCTGGACTTTCTGTCAAGAGACTTGATATCCATTTAAACCCAGAAAATTAAGACGACTTATAGTCCATTGAATACAACTCCCTTTAGTCTCGGTAGCTATTAAGAGATCATCTACATATTGTAACAAAGCACCTTCAGTGTCCGGAGGTATCCATGTTTCGAGTTCCCTTGCTAATTGGTTTCCAAAAATAGTGGGGCTATTCTTGAATCCTTGAGGTAGTAATGTCCACGTAAGCTGCGTCTTTCTGCCTGAATCGGGATTTTCCCATTCAAAGGCGAATAGGTTTTGGCTTTCTGTGGCTAAGCCTAGGCAGAAGAAGGCATCTTTTAAATCCAGTACGGTAAACCAGACTTGACTATTCTTTAATTTAGTCAGCAAAGTATAAGGGTTTGCCACTACTGGATGTATATCCTCAGTGATTTTATTTATGGCCCTCAAATCCTGAACTAGCCTATAGCTTTTTCATCTGCCTTTTTAATTGGCAATATGGGTGCATTGTATTCTGATTCGCATTCAAGCAATAATCCATACTGTAAAAATTTATCAATTATCTCTTTAATTCCTTTCCTATCTTCTATCCTCAAAGGATATTACTTAACCTTAACGGGTTTCTCTCCTGGCTTTAATTTAATAATTAGTAAGGTCACATTTTTAGCTCTTCCAGGGACTTCGGTAGCCCAAACTCCTGGACATACTTGATCTGTGATCTCTAAAGGTATTTCACTTTTAGGGTCAGTTTGTATTAGTGCCAAGCTTAACACATTTATTAGTTGTTCTTCTCCTGTTCTTAATTCCATTTTCCCTTTTTCAAAGACAATTTCTGCTCCTACTTGCTCTAATAAATCTCTACCTAAGAGTGCCCATGAGGAGCTAGGCATAGATAAAAATCTGTGTATGCCCCATTGTTTCCCTAACTTGTACTTCAAAGGTTCACAAAAATAAGCCTTTTTGGTTACACCTTATCCTGGTTTCAGTTAGAACAGAGTTAATTTTCTTCCTAGTAGCTGGTAGAATGCTATGTTTTGGCTTAGGATGAGAAGAGTGCTGATAACACCCCGATGTTTTAACTGTTGCAGAGCAGTGCTTATACCAGGCAAAGGACATCTCAGCTTCTTGCTCTGTCCTGCCAACAGGCAGGCTGGGGGTGCAGTAAGAGCTGGGAGGGGACAGACCCAGGACAGGTGACCCAAACTAGCCAAAGGGCTATTCCATAGCATCTGACGTCAGGCTAAACAATACATAGGGGTGGCTAGCCAGGGGGAGGGGGCCGGACTGCTCGGGGTTAGGCTGGGCATCGGTCAGCGGGTGGTGAGCAATTGCATTGTGCATCACTTGTTTGTACACATTATTAGTAGTGGTACTATTATCATCATTGTATTATTATTATTATTATTATTATTATTATTATTATTATTATTATTATTATTATTATTATTATTATTATTATTTTGTCTTATTAAACTGTCTTTATCTCAACTCACAGGCTTCACTTTCCATTTCTCTCCCCCGTCCCAGAGAGGGAGGGGGAGGGGGAGCGAACAGCTGCGTGGTGTTTAGCTGCCGGCCGGGTTAAACCACGACACACCTTTTACCCTAACATAATAATTCTGTGAAGGCATTAATGCTTGATTTAGAACTGAATACGTTGCCCCATAGCAATAAGAAATTTCACTTCCATTCCTCCCCTAGCTTCATTATAACCAGTGGAGGATCCGCTAGGGTAGATTCCCCAGGTCCCCGTTATTCCTGTTGAAATCAGGGGTTGATTACCCTAGGAAAAGGCTAGTCAATTTGTCCTCCAAAGCCAGGTCCAAACCGTTTTGTTTTATTTATTTATTTATTTATTTATTTATTTTCCTTACATTTCGGAGTTGGTCCAAAAATTCCATAGGGCTTTCTTTTAGACCTTGTTGGAAGCATATTCTCAATTCCCAATTCATCCAGGTTTTAGTATTTACTTAACCGTTCATAATTTTCAGGATGATTCGGGTCTTAGTGGGGGTCGGTCAGGGGAATGCAATTGTCCACAGTTCCCTGAACGGTCCCATCAGCAATCCGAGCTCGCACATGAACTCAGGTTGTTTTAAGAGCTGACTGCTTTTCTGTTTCTGTGACAACTCTCTCGGACCGGACCGATCATGGTCCCTTTGCCCTAAAGGGCTAACACCCATGATTTTAAGATCTCTGCCTCAGGCAGAGGCAGAACTATTAACATTCCTACATCCTCTTTCCCTGCTCATTCAACTTCAAACACCTTTAACACTTTCAACAACCCTTTTAACACTTCCTTTATCTTTCTCCAGCCTGTACTTCTCTAATGCCAACATCAAAGGTTCAGTCAGGGGCCAACTTAATTCCGTACCTTTTCCCACCAAGATGCTGAAACATCAGTATACAACATTTCATCCTGTTCTGCTTCTCAAAAAACAACATTAACTGTAGCAAAATATTAGAGTTTAAAGTTCCATTTAGGGGCCACTTTTCTCCACATTCCAGCTTATAAAGCAGCCACCACTGATTACGATATTTTATCAATGTTTTCCTGTTCACACTTCCACCGGCAGATCCTCCATAATCCTTCCAGTGACTTAAAACACATCCTAACACACTTTTCTTTAAAATTTCGCTGCTTGTTTGCCCCCCCCAGTTTCCAGTTTACACTTTCAGAATACACATGTTACTTACAAAAGCGTATCACAAAACATATCACTCACAAAAATACGGGCACGCAATATCTTTCAGTAGCGATGTCATAAAACTACTATTACCAGCAATATTGCCAAAATCACAGTAACAATAGTCAGAGTCAAATTCCACATGCGATAAGTCAGAAAACCGAACTGTGTAACACCGTAACGATATCTTTCTTATAACAATGCCACGAACCTACTATTACCACCAGGAAAATAGCCAAAATCGCAGTAACAATAACCAGAGTTAAATACCATACTCCATGAGTCAGAAAACCGAAACAGACAACACAATTCCAGATGGACCTTAAAGCGAGCTCCTTCCTTAAGGTCCCCAAACATGTACTTATGGTGCTAACCACAAAGTATATACCCAACACTGCCTCGCAGAAGATCACCTTCTGACTTACAGACAGTTCCAGATGACCGGTCTACCAGAAAACCAAACCAGAATAAAGAATATACTCACTTACAATGATGGGGTCCTTGTCTGCCTCCGCAGTGATCCGGTGAGTCGCGGAGTCCCGCCGGGAAATCCCGGGGGTACCCTAGGGAGTCCTGTTCCCAGCAGGTCCTGCGGTCCGGCAGAGAGGTTGTCCCATCTGGGTCGCCAAATTGATTCAAAGATCGAAGCCGAAATTCCTTTAAGTGGTATATTCTTTATTGCAGCGCTGGATGCACGGGGGATCTCTCCACCTATCGTGCATACCCAAAGCAGAAAGCAGTCTTGAATTTATACAATCAATCTATCAATATTCTACAAGCACCTATACATATGCATTACCTATCCCCGCCTTCCCTCGCTTCTCATGCTAATTAGCCTTTTGGCACCTTGCGCCTGCGCAGAGCCTTCCAAGAATTGTGGGCAGGGGTCTTTGGGACGTGGGCAGGGGTCTTTGGGAGGAAGACCCCGAGTCTTCCTCACAGTGTACTTTTCACCTTTGGTCAGGAATCTGCTGAATTGGCATGTTTCTTAATTGCAAGAGCTGGTTGTTGCTAATTCTCCCGTTTGTTGTATCTTTATAATGAATTCCAATGTCCAGTTTCGAGAGTTATAGTCCTTACATTCATTTCTCTGTCCGCCTGCCGCTTCCTTATCATGAGTTCCAGTGTCTTGTTTCGAGATATACAGTCCTTGTCTGGGGATTGTCCTTGCCTCCCCAATACCTCCTTAATCAATCCCCCCTTTTCTTTTCCCATGCAAATTCTTTTGCATCAGATACTTTCATTATTTACAGTAACACAACAAAGCAGGCATCTAAACAACATGCACACAAATATTCCTAACACTACTAATACGATTAGAGCAATGAATACTTGTTTCAACCATTGGAAATTGGGCAACCAGGAGTTCAACTTATTCCATAGTTCACTAAAACTCCAGGAAAGATCATCTTTACTGATCTCATGTAGGATCCTTGTCTGCTTCCAGATTTCTTCCAGGTCGGTAGAGATCCTTCCACTCTGATCTACATACATACAACAACTTGTGTTTATTACTGTACAGACTCCCCCTTGAGTGGCCAGTAACAAGTCTAGGGCCATCCGATTTTGTAATACTACCTGTGATAAACTAGATATCTCTTCTTGTTGAGCCTTTATAGCATCCAGAATTTTGTTTTCTAACTTCTCTATAATTGCAGAAATATTAACTATTGCCTTTTCCAATTCACTCACTCCTAACCATGGGATAAACCATCGCACAAAACTATGAAAAGGGGTGTGTCTCTCTACCAATGGATTGTTAATTTTTCATCTGATTCTCCGGATATGATTTCTCAAGTAACCTCGAGGCACTATATCTTGTACTGTCATATTGGGGACTACCGCTCCAAGAGTGCAAGTTCCCTTCCAATTCTCGGGCAAGACCTTACGGGCTGTATCATTGCATAGCCAATACCACCCTTTTCCTTCTGGAACCGTCCAGCTGGTTGAATTTGCCCAGCCGCTAGTCGTACTAATATCAATTGTTCAATTACAAGATGTCTGATTTCCCACAGAAGTAGTATCCGTATTTATACAATGCTGTTTTCCTATACCCTTAGGCGGGTTACACCTTTGTACACATACATAATAGGATTCTAACGACACGAAGCTACTCACTTCTAGTTCCAAAACTGCTTAATATTTTCGACCCCAAGATGTGTTTTCCCACAAATTAGTCCAAGATAAGTTTGCAGGCAAGGGAATCCCAATTAACGATACACCCTTATTCCCATGCTGTGGCAGATGGGTGCATACCCAACAGTTCGTCTTATTAGCTACTTGAGAAATTGTTTGTATTAAGGTCAGGTGTAAGTTCTCATCCCAAGTTGCCCACCCCAAATCCGAGAACCGCACCCCTGCAATCATTAGGATCTGGAAAACCGTAATTTTGTTGGTCCAATTGGAGTGGTGGTCCATATCCTCGCCGGGGCCTTCTTCACCCTTGAATTGTGGATCCAAGCTGCTTGCTTCTTAATCTTCATGGCGGTGTGTGTTGTCAGTAATACTTGGTATGGTCCCATCCACTTTCCTTCCATTTTTCCTGTAGGGGTTGTCCTGAAAAAGTCTTTATATATATATAATCCCCGAGCTTCAAGGGGTGGATTGGTTGATCCAACCCTCTAGCCCTGGTCCCTAAAACAAATGTATGGACTTTATTTAATTGTTTCTGAAGTTCAGTTATATAAGCATATAAATATTCTGATCCTAACTGCGTTAGGTCCTCTCCACTAAATAGAAATTGCTATGGCCTTGCATATAAGATTTTGAAGGGACTCAAATTTCCTTTTATTCTAGGTTTAACTCTAATTCCAAGTAATGCTAAAGGGAGGGATTGGGGCCATGACAAATTAGCTTCTTATCCAATTTTAGCTATTTATTGTTTAATTAAATGGTTCATTTTTTCTACCTGTCCACTTGCCTGTGGTCTATAAGGAGTATGCAGTTGCCAAGCTATCTTTAGAATCTTACTTATCTGTTCTACCACTTGTGCACAAAAATGTGAAACTCTATCAGAAGACATTGCTACTAGAATCCCAAAGCATGCTATTATTTCATTTAACAAGACTTTAACCACTTCTCTTGCTTTGTTTGTTCGACAGGGAAAGGCTTCAGGCCTTCCTGAAAACGTGTCAGTCAGAACCAGTAAATAATGATACCCCCCTTTTCTAGGGAGTTCTGAAAAATCAATTTGCCACTGTTGCCCCGAATAATTTCCTTTACCGATTATTCCAAATTTTATTCTATCCTTGGTATTGGGGTTATTGTGTAAGCAAATGCTACATTGTTGAGTTACTTGTTTTATCATATCGTCCCACTAATGTCTGACTCAGGCTCTTATGCAGTGTGCCAGCTCCCCAGTGCGTTTTATTGTGTTCTGTAAGAACTATGGGCCATGTCAAACTAGAGGGTATTACTATGTGGTTATCTTTTAAATATACTCATCCATCTGGTTTCATTTTACCTTTCAAATCTTCAATTAATTTTAAGTCTTCTTTTGTATAATTTGGATATAGTTTGGATTTTACCGTCTGGTATCAAAGACAATGCCTTCACCTCAGTTATTTCAGCTGCCTGCTTAGCCTCTGCCAATCGATTTTCCAATTTCAAACTCGGTGTTCCCCTTTTGGTGTCCCTGACAATGCATGATAGCTACCTTTTCTGGTTGTTTTACAGCCTCTAACAATTCTAAAATTTCTTCAGCATACTTTGTGTTTTCACTGAGCGGTCAGCAATCCATGGTCTTTCCAAATTGCTCCATGAGCATGTACCACGCCGAATGTATATTTAGAATCTGTCCAAATATTTACCCTTTTTCCCGCTGCCAGTTCCAATGCTCTCGTGAGAGCAACTATCTCCGCCTTTTGAGCTGATGTTCCAGGGGGTAAAGGCTTAGACTCGATTACCTGCTGAGTAGTTGTTATAGCATATCCAGCTTTACGTTGTCTTTGCGTAACAAAACTGCTCCCATCCGTGAACCAAGTTTCTTCCGCATCTTCCATGGGCTCCTCCTTAAGGTCTGGTCGGCTGGAATACACAGTCTCTATAGTTTCTAAACAATCGTGAATCACAGGTTGTGCCGGAGCATCACTAAGAAAAGAGGCTAGATTCACAATATTAATGATCACAATTTCCACGTCGTCCTGTTCTACCAATATTGCTTGATATTTCAAAATCATCAATTCTTGTTTAAGTTGTTTAAAGACTTTTTGTGCTTCTCCAGTCCAGACTAACTTTGACTGGTTAATCTTTATCAATTCACATAGAGGCTTTACCAATAGTCCATCATTATAAATCCAAAGGCGACACCAACCTGTCATTCCTAAAAAGGTTTGTAGCTCCTTTACCATTTGAGGTTCTGGAGTCCGGCAAATGACTTCCTTATGTTCAGTTCCTAGTTCTCGTTGTCCTTCTGAAATGTCAAATCCCAGATAGGTCACACTTTGTTGAGCCAGCTGGACTTTCTGTCAAGAGACTTGATATCCATTTAAACCCAGAAAATTAAGACGACTTATAGTCCATTGAATACAACTCCCTTTAGTCTCGGTAGCTATTAAGAGATCATCTACATATTGTAACAAAGCACCTTCAGTGTCCGGAGGTATCCATGTTTCGAGTTCCCTTGCTAATTGGTTTCCAAAAATAGTGGGGCTATTCTTGAATCCTTCAGGTAGTAATGTCCACGTAAGCTGCGTCTTTCTGCCTGAATCGGGATTTTCCCATTCAAAGGCGAATAGGTTTTGGCTTTCTGTGGCTAAGCCTAGGCAGAAGAAGGCATCTTTTAAATCCAGTACGGTAAACCAGACTTGACTATTCTTTAATTTAGTCAGCAAAGTATAAGGGTTTGCCACTACTGGATGTATATCCTCAGTGATTTTATTTATGGCCCTCAAATCCTGAACTAGCCTATAGCTTTTTCATCTGCCTTTTTAATTGGCAATATGGGTGCATTGTATTCTGATTCGCATTCAAGCAATAATCCATACTGTAAAAATTTATCAATTATCTCTTTAATTCCTTTCCTATCTTCTATCCTCAAAGGATATTACTTAACCTTAACGGGTTTCTCTCCTGGCTTTAATTTAATAATTAGTAAGGTCACATTTTTAGCTCTTCCAGGGACTTCGGTAGCCCAAACTCCTGGACATACTTGATCTGTGATCTCTAAAGGTATTTCACTTTTAGGGTCAGTTTGTATTAGTGCCAAGCTTAACACATTTATTAGTTGTTCTTCTCCTGTTCTTAATTCCATTTTCCCTTTTTCAAAGACAATTTCTGCTCCTACTTGCTCTAATAAATCTCTACCTAAGAGTGCCCATGAGGAGCTAGGCATAGATAAAAATCTGTGTATGCCCCATTGTTTCCCTAACTTGTACTTCAAAGGTTCACAAAAATAAGCCTTTTTGGTTACACCTTATCCTGGTTTCAGTTAGAACAGAGTTAATTTTCTTCCTAGTAGCTGGTAGAATGCTATGTTTTGGCTTAGGATGAGAAGAGTGCTGATAACACCCCGATGTTTTAACTGTTGCAGAGCAGTGCTTATACCAGGCAAAGGACATCTCAGCTTCTTGCTCTGTCCTGCCAACAGGCAGGCTGGGGGTGCAGTAAGAGCTGGGAGGGGACAGACCCAGGACAGGTGACCCAAACTAGCCAAAGGGCTATTCCATAGCATCTGACGTCAGGCTAAACAATACATAGGGGTGGCTAGCCAGGGGGAGGGGGCCGGACTGCTCGGGGTTAGGCTGGGCATCGGTCAGCGGGTGGTGAGCAATTGCATTGTGCATCACTTGTTTGTACACATTATTAGTAGTGGTACTATTATCATCATTGTATTATTATTATTATTATTATTATTATTATTATTATTATTATTATTATTATTATTATTATTATTATTATTATTATTTTGTCTTATTAAACTGTCTTTATCTCAACTCACAGGCTTCACTTTCCATTTCTCTCCCCCGTCCCAGAGAGGGAGGGGGAGGGGGAGCGAACAGCTGCGTGGTGTTTAGCTGCCGGCCGGGTTAAACCACGACACACCTTTTACCCTAACATAATAATTCTGTGAAGGCATTAATGCTTGATTTAGAACTGAATACGTTGCCCCATAGCAATAAGAAATTTCACTTCCATTCCTCCCCTAGCTTCATTATAACCAGTGGAGGATCCGCTAGGGTAGATTCCCCAGGTCCCCGTTATTCCTGTTGAAATCAGGGGTTGATTACCCTAGGAAAAGGCTAGTCAATTTGTCCTCCAAAGCCAGGTCCAAACCGTTTTGTTTTATTTATTTATTTATTTATTTATTTATTTTCCTTACATTTCGGAGTTGGTCCAAAAATTCCATAGGGCTTTCTTTTAGACCTTGTTGGAAGCATATTCTCAATTCCCAATTCATCCAGGTTTTAGTATTTACTTAACCGTTCATAATTTTCAGGATGATTCGGGTCTTAGTGGGGGTCGGTCAGGGGAATGCAATTGTCCACAGTTCCCTGAACGGTCCCATCAGCAATCCGAGCTCGCACATGAACTCAGGTTGTTTTAAGAGCTGACTGCTTTTCTGTTTCTGTGACAACTCTCTCGGACCGGACCGATCATGGTCCCTTTGCCCTAAAGGGCTAACACCCATGATTTTAAGATCTCTGCCTCAGGCAGAGGCAGAACTATTAACATTCCTACATCCTCTTTCCCTGCTGATTCAACTTCAAACACCTTTAACACTTTCAACAACCCTTTTAACACTTCCTTTATCTTTCTCCAGCCTGTACTTCTCTAATGCCAACATCAAAGGTTCAGTCAGGGGCCAACTTAATTCCGTACCTTTTCCCACCAAGATGCTGAAACATCAGTATACAACATTTCATCCTGTTCTGCTTCTCAAAAAACAACATTAACTGTAGCAAAATATTAGAGTTTAAAGTTCCATTTAGGGGCCACTTTTCTCCACATTCCAGCTTATAAAGCAGCCACCACTGATTACGATATTTTATCAATGTTTTCCTGTTCACACTTCCACCGGCAGATCCTCCATAATCCTTCCAGTGACTTAAAACACATCCTAACACACTTTTCTTTAAAATTTCGCTGCTTGTTTGCCCCCCCCAGTTTCCAGTTTACACTTTCAGAATACACATGTTACTTACAAAAGCGTATCACAAAACATATCACTCACAAAAATACGGGCACGCAATATCTTTCAGTAGCTATGTCATAAAACTACTATTACCAGCAATATTGCCAAAATCACAGTAACAATAGTCAGAGTCAAATTCCACATGCGATAAGTCAGAAAACCGAACTGTGTAACACCGTAACGATATCTTTCTTATAACAATGCCACGAACCTACTATTACCACCAGGAAAATAGCCAAAATCGCAGTAACAATAACCAGAGTTAAATACCATACTCCATGAGTCAGAAAACCGAAACAGACAACACAATTCCAGATGGACCTTAAAGCGAGCTCCTTCCTTAAGGTCCCCAAACATGTACTTATGGTGCTAACCACAAAGTATATACCAAACACTGCCTCGCAGAAGATCACCTTCTGACTTACAGACAGTTCCAGATGACCGGTCTACCAGAAAACCAAACCAGAATAAAGAATATACTCACTTACAATGATGGGGTCCTTGTCTGCCTCCGCAGTGATCCGGTGAGTCGCGGAGTCCCGCCGGGAAATCCCGGGGGTACCCTAGGGAGTCCTGTTCCCAGCAGGTCCTGCGGTCCGGCAGAGAGGTTGTCCCATCTGGGTCGCCAAATTGATTCAAAGATCGAAGCCGAAATTCCTTTAAGTGGTATATTCTTTATTGCAGCGCTGGATGCACGGGGGATCTCTCCACCTATCGTGCATACCCAAAGCAGAAAGCAGTCTTGAATTTATACAATCAATCTATCAATATTCTACAAGCACCTATACATATGCATTACCTATCCCCACCTTCCCTCGCTTCTCATGCTAATTAGCCTTTTGGCACCTTGCGCCTGCGCAGAGCCTTCCAAGAATTGTGGGCAGGGGTCTTTGGGACGTGGGCAGGGGTCTTTGGGAGGAAGACCCCGAGTCTTCCTCACAGTGTACTTTTCACCTTTGGTCAGGAATCTGCTGAATTGGCATGTTTCTTAATTGCAAGAGCTGGTTGTTGCTAATTCTCCCGTTTGTTGTATCTTTATAATGAATTCCAATGTCCAGTTTCGAGAGTTATAGTCCTTACATTCATTTCTCTGTCCGCCTGCCGCTTCCTTATCATGAGTTCCAGTGTCTTGTTTCGAGATATACAGTCCTTGTCTGGGGATTGTCCTTGCCTCCCCAATACCTCCTTAATCAATCCCCCCTTTTCTTTTCCCATGCAAATTCTTTTGCATCAGATACTTTCATTATTTACAGTAACACAACAAAGCAGGCATCTAAACAACATGCACACAAATATTCCTAACACTACTAATACGATTAGAGCAATGAATACTTGTTTCAACCATTGGAAATTGGGCAACCAGGAGTTCAACTTATTCCATAGTTCACTAAAACTCCAGGAAAGATCATCTTTACTGATCTCATGTAGGATCCTTGTCTGCTTCCAGATTTCTTCCAGGTCGGTAGAGATCCTTCCACTCTGATCTACATACATACAACAACTTGTGTTTATTACTGTACAGACTCCCCCTTGAGTGGCCAGTAACAAGTCTAGGGCCATCCGATTTTGTAATACTACCTGTGATAAACTAGATATCTCTTCTTGTTGAGCCTTTATAGCATCCAGAATTTTGTTTTCTAACTTCTCTATAATTGCAGAAATATTAACTATTGCCTTTTCCAATTCACTCACTCCTAACCATGGGATAAACCATCGCACAAAACTATGAAAAGGGGTGTGTCTCTCTACCAATGGATTGTTAATTTTTCATCTGATTCTCCGGATATGATTTCTCAAGTAACCTCGAGGCACTATATCTTGTACTGTCATATTGGGGACTACCGCTCCAAGAGTGCAAGTTCCCTTCCAATTCTCGGGCAAGACCTTACGGGCTGTATCATTGCATAGCCAATACCACCCTTTTCCTTCTGGAACCGTCCAGCTGGTTGAATTTGCCCAGCCGCTAGTCGTACTAATATCAATTGTTCAATTACAAGATGTCTGATTTCCCACAGAAGTAGTATCCGTATTTATACAATGCTGTTTTCCTATACCCTTAGGCGGGTTACACCTTTGTACACATACATAATAGGATTCTAACGACACGAAGCTACTCACTTCTAGTTCCAAAACTGCTTAATATTTTCGACCCCAAGATGTGTTTTCCCACAAATTAGTCCAAGATAAGTTTGCAGGCAAGGGAATCCCAATTAACGATACACCCTTATTCCCATGCTGTGGCAGATGGGTGCATACCCAACAGTTCGTCTTATTAGCTACTTGAGAAATTGTTTGTATTAAGGTCAGGTGTAAGTTCTCATCCCAAGTTGCCCACCCCAAATCCGAGAACCGCACCCCTGCAATCATTAGGATCTGGAAAACCGTAATTTTGTTGGTCCAATTGGAGTGGTGGTCCATATCCTCGCCGGGGCCTTCTTCACCCTTGAATTGTGGATCCAAGCTGCTTGCTTCTTAATCTTCATGGCGGTGTGTGTTGTCAGTAATACTTGGTATGGTCCCATCCACTTTCCTTCCATTTTTCCTGTAGGGGTTGTCCTGAAAAAGTCTTTATATATATATAATCCCCGAGCTTCAAGGGGTGGATTGGTTGATCCAACCCTCTAGCCCTGGTCCCTAAAACAAATGTATGGACTTTATTTAATTGTTTCTGAAGTTCAGTTATATAAGCATATAAATATTCTGATCCTAACTGCGTTAGGTCCTCTCCACTAAATAGAAATTGCTATGGCCTTGCATATAAGATTTTGAAGGGACTCAAATTTCCTTTTATTCTAGGTTTAACTCTAATTCCAAGTAATGCTAAAGGGAGGGATTGAGGCCATGACAAATTAGCTTCTTATCCAATTTTAGCTATTTATTGTTTAATTAAATGGTTCATTTTTTCTACCTGTCCACTTGCCTGTGGTCTATAAGGAGTATGCAGTTGCCAAGCTATCTTTAGAATCTTACTTATCTGTTCTACCACTTGTGCACAAAAATGTGAAACTCTATCAGAAGACATTGCTACTAGAATCCCAAAGCATGCTATTATTTCATTTAACAAGACTTTAACCACTTCTCTTGCTTTGTTTGTTCGACAGGGAAAGGCTTCAGGCCTTCCTGAAAACGTGTCAGTCAGAACCAGTAAATAATGATACCCCCCTTTTCTAGGGAGTTCTGAAAAATCAATTTGCCACTGTTGCCCCGAATAATTTCCTTTACCGATTATTCCAAATTTTATTCTATCCTTGGTATTGGGGTTATTGTGTAAGCAAATGCTACATTGTTGAGTTACTTGTTTTATCATATCGTCCCACTAATGTCTGACTCAGGCTCTTATGCAGTGTGCCAGCTCCCCAGTGCGTTTTATTGTGTTCTGTAAGAACTATGGGCCATGTCAAACTAGAGGGTATTACTATGTGGTTATCTTTTAAATATACTCATCCATCTGGTTTCATTTTACCTTTCAAATCTTCAATTAATTTTAAGTCTTCTTTTGTATAATTTGGATATAGTTTGGATTTTACCGTCTGGTATCAAAGACAATGCCTTCACCTCAGTTATTTCAGCTGCCTGCTTAGCCTCTGCCAATCGATTTTCCAATTTCAAACTCGGTGTTCCCCTTTTGGTGTCCCTGACAATGCATGATAGCTACCTTTTCTGGTTGTTTTACAGCCTCTAACAATTCTAAAATTTCTTCAGCATACTTTGTGTTTTCACTGAGCGGTCAGCAATCCATGGTCTTTCCAAATTGCTCCATGAGCATGTACCACGCCGAATGTATATTTAGAATCTGTCCAAATATTTACCCTTTTTCCCGCTGCCAGTTCCAATGCTCTCGTGAGAGCAACTATCTCCGCCTTTTGAGCTGATGTTCCAGGGGGTAAAGGCTTAGACTCGATTACCTGCTGAGTAGTTGTTATAGCATATCCAGCTTTACGTTGTCTTTGCGTAACAAAACTGCTCCCATCCGTGAACCAAGTTTCTTCCGCATCTTCCATGGGCTCCTCCTTAAGGTCTGGTCGGCTGGAATACACAGTCTCTATAGTTTCTAAACAATCGTGAATCACAGGTTGTGCCGGAGCATCACTAAGAAAAGAGGCTAGATTCACAATATTAATGATCACAATTTCCACGTCGTCCTGTTCTACCAATATTGCTTGATATTTCAAAATCATCAATTCTTGTTTAAGTTGTTTAAAGACTTTTTGTGCTTCTCCAGTCCAGACTAACTTTGACTGGTTAATCTTTATCAATTCACATAGAGGCTTTACCAATAGTCCATCATTATAAATCCAAAGGCGACACCAACCTGTCATTCCTAAAAAGGTTTGTAGCTCCTTTACCATTTGAGGTTCTGGAGTCCGGCAAATGACTTCCTTATGTTCAGTTCCTAGTTCTCGTTGTCCTTCTGAAATGTCAAATCCCAGATAGGTCACACTTTGTTGAGCCAGCTGGACTTTCTGTCAAGAGACTTGATATCCATTTAAACCCAGAAAATTAAGACGACTTATAGTCCATTGAATACAACTCCCTTTAGTCTTGGTAGCTATTAAGAGATCATCTACATATTGTAACAAAGCACCTTCAGTGTCCGGAGGTATCCATGTTTCGAGTTCCCTTGCTAATTGGTTTCCAAAAATAGTGGGGCTATTCTTGAATCCTTGAGGTAGTAATGTCCACGTAAGCTGCGTCTTTCTGCCTGAATCGGGATTTTCCCATTCAAAGGCGAATAGGTTTTGGCTTTCTGTGGCTAAGCCTAGGCAGAAGAAGGCATCTTTTAAATCCAGTACGGTAAACCAGACTTGACTATTCTTTAATTTAGTCAGCAAAGTATAAGGGTTTGCCACTACTGGATGGATATCCTCAGTGATTTTATTTATGGCCCTCAAATCCTGAACTAGCCTATAGCTTTTTCATCTGCCTTTTTAATTGGCAATATGGGTGCATTGTATTCTGATTCGCATTCAAGCAATAATCCATACTGTAAAAATTTATCAATTATCTCTTTAATTCCTTTCCTATCTTCTATCCTCAAAGGATATTACTTAACCTTAACGGGTTTCTCTCCTGGCTTTAATTTAATAATTAGTAAGGTCACATTTTTAGCTCTTCCAGGGACTTCGCTAGCCCAAACTCCTGGACATACTTGATCTGTGATCTCTAAAGGTATTTCACTTTTAGGGTCAGTTTGTATTAGTGCCAAGCTTAACACATTTATTAGTTGTTCTTCTCCTGTTCTTAATTCCATTTTCCCTTTTTCAAAGACAATTTCTGCTCCTACTTGCTCTAATAAATCTCTACCTAAGAGTGCCCATGAGGAGCTAGGCATAGATAAAAATCTGTGTATGCCCCATTGTTTCCCTAACTTGTACTTCAAAGGTTCACAAAAATAAGCCTTTTCGGTTACACCTTATCCTGGTTTCAGTTAGAACAGAGTTAATTTTCTTCCTAGTAGCTGGTAGAATGCTATGTTTTGGCTTAGGATGAGAAGAGTGCTGATAACACCCCGATGTTTTAACTGTTGCAGAGCAGTGCTTATACCAGGCAAAGGACATCTCAGCTTCTTGCTCTGTCCTGCCAACAGGCAGGCTGGGGGTGCAGTAAGAGCTGGGAGGGGACAGACCCAGGACAGGTGACCCAAACTAGCCAAAGGGCTATTCCATAGCATCTGACGTCAGGCTAAACAATACATAGGGGTGGCTAGCCAGGGGGAGGGGGCCGGACTGCTCGGGGTTAGGCTGGGCATCGGTCAGCGGGTGGTGAGCAATTGCATTGTGCATCACTTGTTTGTACACATTATTAGTAGTGGTACTATTATCATCATTGTATTATTATTATTATTATTATTATTATTATTATTATTATTATTATTATTATTATTATTTTGTCTTATTAAACTGTCTTTATCTCAACTCACAGGCTTCACTTTCCATTTCTCTCCCCCGTCCCAGAGAGGGAGGGGGAGGGGGAGCGAACAGCTGCGTGGTGTTTAGCTGCCGGCCGGGTTAAACCACGACACACCTTTTACCCTAACATAATAATTCTGTGAAGGCATTAATGCTTGATTTAGAACTGAATACGTTGCCCCATAGCAATAAGAAATTTCACTTCCATTCCTCCCCTAGCTTCATTATAACCAGTGGAGGATCCGCTAGGGTAGATTCCCCAGGTCCCCGTTATTCCTGTTGAAATCAGGGGTTGATTACCCTAGGAAAAGGCTAGTCAATTTGTCCTCCAAAGCCAGGTCCAAACCGTTTTGTTTTGTTTATTTATTTATTTATTTATTTATTTTCCTTACATTTCGGAGTTGGTCCAAAAATTCCATAGGGCTTTCTTTTAGACCTTGTTGGAAGCATATTCTCAATTCCCAATTCATCCAGGTTTTAGTATTTACTTAACCGTTCATAATTTTCAGGATGATTCGGGTCTTAGTGGGGGTCGGTCAGGGGAATGCAATTGTCCACAGTTCCCTGAACGGTCCCATCAGCAATCCGAGCTCGCACATGAACTCAGGTTGTTTTAAGAGTTGACTGCTTTTCTGTTTCTGTGACAACTCTCTCGGACCGGACCGATCATGGTCCCTTTGCCCTAAAGGGCTAACACCCATGATTTTAAGATCTCTGCCTCAGGCAGAGGCAGAACTATTAACATTCCTACATCCTCTTTCCCTGCTGATTCAACTTCAAACACCTTTAACACTTTCAACAACCCTTTTAACACTTCCTTTATCTTTCTCCAGCCTGTACTTCTCTAATGCCAACATCAAAGGTTCAGTCAGGGGCCAACTTAATTCCGTACCTTTTCCCACCAAGATGCTGAAACATCAGTATACAACATTTCATCCTGTTCTGCTTCTCAAAAAACAACATTAACGGTAGCAAAATATTAGAGTTTAAAGTTCCATTTAGGGGCCACTTTTCTCCACATTCCAGCTTATAAAGCGGCCACCACTGATTACGATATTTTATCAATGTTTTCCTGTTCACACTTCCACCGGCAGATCCTCCATAATCCTTCCAGTGACTTAAAACACAGCCTAACACACTTTTCTTTAAAATTTCACTGCTTGTTTGCCCCCCCCAGTTTCCAGTTTACACTTTCAGAATACACATGTTACTTACAAAAGCGTATCACAAAACATATCACTCACAAAAATACGGGCACGCAATATCTTTCAGTAGCGATGTCATAAAACTACTATTACCAGCAATATTGCCAAAATCACAGTAACAATAGTCAGAGTCAAATTCCACATGCGATAAGTCAGAAAACCGAACTGTGTAACACCGTAACGATATCTTTCTTATAACAATGCCACGAACCTACTATTACCACCAGGAAAATAGCCAAAATCGCAGTAACAATAACCAGAGTTAAATACCATACTCCATGAGTCAGAAAACCGAAACAGACAACACAATTCCAGATGGACCTTAAAGCGAGCTCCTTCCTTAAGGTCCCCAAACATGTACTTATGGTGCTAACCACAAAGTATATACCAAACACTGCCTCGCAGAAGATCACCTTCTGACTTACAGACAGTTCCAGATGACCGGTCTACCAGAAAACCAAACCAGAATAAAGAATATACTCACTTACAATGATGGGGTCCTTGTCTGCCTCCGCAGTGATCCGGTGAGTCGCGGAGTCCCGCCGGGAAATCCCGGGGGTACCCTAGGGAGTCCTGTTCCCAGCAGGTCCTGCGGTCCGGCAGAGAGGTTGTCCCATCTGGGTCGCCAAATTGATTCAAAGATCGAAGCCGAAATTCCTTTAAGTGGTATATTCTTTATTGCAGCGCTGGATGCACGGGGGATCTCTCCACCTATCGTGCATACCCAAAGCAGAAAGCAGTCTTGAATTTATACAATCAATCTATCAATATTCTACAAGCACCTATACATATGCATTACCTATCCCCGCCTTCCCTCGCTTCTCATGCTAATTAGCCTTTTGGCACCTTGCGCCTGCGCAGAGCCTTCCAAGAATTGTGGGCAGGGGTCTTTGGGACGTGGGCAGGGGTCTTTGGGAGGAAGACCCCGAGTCTTCCTCACCGTGTACTTTTCACCTTTGGTCAGGAATCTGCTGAATTGGCATGTTTCTTAATTGCAAGAGCTGGTTGTTGCTAATTCTCCCGTTTGTTGTATCTTTATAATGAATTCCAATGTCCAGTTTCGAGAGTTATAGTCCTTACATTCATTTCTCTGTCCGCCTGCCGCTTCCTTATCATGAGTTCCAGTGTCTTGTTTCGAGATATACAGTCCTTGTCTGGGGATTGTCCTTGCCTCCCCAATACCTCCTTAATCAATCCCCCCTTTTCTTTTCCCATGCAAATTCTTTTGCATCAGATACTTTCATTATTTACAGTAACACAACAAAGCAGGCATCTAAACAACATGCACACAAATATTCCTAACACTACTAATACGATTAGAGCAATGAATACTTGTTTCAACCATTGGAAATTGGGCAACCAGGAGTTCAACTTATTCCATAGTTCACTAAAACTCCAGGAAAGATCATCTTTACTGATCTCATGTAGGATCCTTGTCTGCTTCCATATTTCTTCCAGGTCGGTAGAGATCCTTCCACTCTGATCTACATACATACAACAACTTGTGTTTATTACTGTACAGACTCCCCCTTGAGTGGCCAGTAACAAGTCTAGGGCCATCCGATTTTGTAATACTACCTGTGATAAACTAGATATCTCTTCTTGTTGAGCCTTTATAGCATCCAGAATTTTGTTTTCTAACTTCTCTATAATTGCAGAAATATTAACTATTGCCTTTTCCAATTCACTCACTCCTAACCATGGGATAAACCATCGCACAAAACTATGAAAAGGGGTGTGTCTCTCTACCAATGGATTGTTAATTTTTCATCTGATTCTCCGGATATGATTTCTCAAGTAACCTCGAGGCACTATATCTTGTACTGTCATATTGGGGACTACCGCTCCAAGAGTGCAAGTTCCCTTCCAATTCTCGGGCAAGACCTTACGGGCTGTATCATTTCATAGCCAATAGCACCCTTTTCCTTCTGGAACCGGCCAGCTGGTTGAATTTGCCCAGCCGCTAGTCGTACTAATATCAATTGTTCAATTACAAGATGTCTGATTTCCCACATAAGTAGTATCCGTATTTATACAATGCTGTTTTCCTATACCCTTAGGCGGGTTACACCTTTGTACACATACATAATAGGATTCTAACGACACGAAGCTACTCACTTCTAGTTCCAAAACTGCTTAATATTTTCGACCCCAAGATGTGTTTTCCCACAAATTAGTCCAAGATAAGTTTGCAGGCAAGGGAATCCCAATTAACGATACACCCTTATTCCCATGCTGTGGCAGATGGGTGCATACCCAACAGTTCGTCTTATTAGCTACTTGAGAAATTGTTTGTATTAAGGTCAGGTGTAAGTTCTCATCCCAAGTTGCCCACCCCAAATCCGAGAACCGCACCCCTGCAATCATTAGGATCTGGAAAACCGTAATTTTGTTGGTCCAATTGGAGTGGTGGTCCATATCCTCGCCGGGGCCTTCTTCACCCTTGAATTGTGGATCCAAGCTGCTTGCTTCTTAATCTTAATGGCGGTGTGTGTTGTCAGTAATACTTGGTATGGTCCCATCCACTTTCCTTCCATTTTTCCTGTAGGGGTTGTCCTGAAAAAGTCTTTATATATATATAATCCCCGAGCTTCAAGGGGTGGATTGGTTGATCCAACCCTCTAGCCCTGGTCCCTAAAACAAATGTATGGACTTTATTTAATTGTTTCTGAAGTTCAGTTATATAAGCATATAAATATTCTGATCCTAACTGCGTTAGGTCCTCTCCACTAAATAGAAATTGCTATGGCCTTGCACATAAGATTTTGAAGGGACTCAAATTTCCTTTTATTCTAGGTTTAACTCTAATTCCAAGTAATGCTAAAGGGAGGGATTGAGGCCATGACAAATTAGCTTCTTATCCAATTTTAGCTATTTATTGTTTAATTAAATGGTTCATTTTTTCTACCTGTCCACTTGCCTGTGGTCTATAAGGAGTATGCAGTTGCCAAGCTATCTTTAGAATCTTACTTATCTGTTCTACCACTTGTGCACAAAAATGTGAAACTCTATCAGAAGACATTGCTACTAGAATCCCAAAGCATGCTATTATTTCATTTAACAAGACTTTAACCACTTCTCTTGCTTTGTTTGTTCGACAGGGAAAGGCTTCAGGCCTTCCTGAAAACGTGTCAGTCAGAACCAGTAAATAATGATACCCCCCTTTTCTAGGGAGTTCTGAAAAATCAATTTGCCACTGTTGCCCCGAATAATTTCCTTTACCGATTATTCCAAATTTTATTCTATCCTTGGTATTGGGGTTATTGTGTAAGCAAATGCTACATTGTTGAGTTACTTGTTTTATCATATCGTCCCACTAATGTCTGACTCAGGCTCTTATGCAGTGTGCCAGCTCCCCAGTGCGTTTTATTGTGTTCTGTAAGAACTATGGGCCATGTCAAACTAGAGGGTATTACTATGTGGTTATCTTTTAAATATACTCATCCATCTGGTTTCATTTTACCTTTCAAATCTTCAATTAATTTTAAGTCTTCTTTTGTATAATTTGGATATAGTTTGGATTTTACCGTCTGGTATCAAAGACAATGCCTTCACCTCAGTTATTTCAGCTGCCTGCTTAGCCTCTGCCAATCGATTTTCCAATTTCAAACTCGGTGTTCCCCTTTTGGTGTCCCTGACAATGCATGATAGCTACCTTTTCTGGTTGTTTTACAGCCTCTAACAATTCTAAAATTTCTTCAGCATACTTTGTGTTTTCACTGAGCGGTCAGCAATCCATGGTCTTTCCAAATTGCTCCATGAGCATGTACCACGCCGAATGTATATTTAGAATCTGTCCAAATATTTACCCTTTTTCCCGCTGCCAGTTCCAATGCTCTCGTGAGAGCAACTATCTCCGCCTTTTGAGCTGATGTTCCAGGGGGTAAAGGCTTAGACTCGATTACCTGCTGAGTAGTTGTTATAGCATATCCAGCTTTACGTTGTCTTTGCGTAACAAAACTGCTCCCATCCGTGAACCAAGTTTCTTCCGCATCTTCCATGGGCTCCTCCTTAAGGTCTGGTCGGCTGGAATACACAGTCTCTATAGTTTCTAAACAATCGTGAATCACAGGTTGTGCCGGAGCATCACTAAGAAAAGAGGCTAGATTCACAATATTAATGATCACAATTTCCACGTCGTCCTGTTCTACCAATATTGCTTGATATTTCAAAATCATCAATTCTTGTTTAAGTTGTTTAAAGACTTTTTGTGCTTCTCCAGTCCAGACTAACTTTGACTGGTTAATCTTTATCAATTCACATAGAGGCTTTACCAATAGTCCATCATTATAAATCCAAAGGCGACACCAACCTGTCATTCCTAAAAAGGTTTGTAGCTCCTTTACCATTTGAGGTTCTGGAGTCCGGCAAATGACTTCCTTATGTTCAGTTCCTAGTTCTCGTTGTCCTTCTGAAATGTCAAATCCCAGATAGGTCACACTTTGTTGAGCCAGCTGGACTTTCTGTCAAGAGACTTGATATCCATTTAAACCCAGAAAATTAAGACGACTTATAGTCCATTGAATACAACTCCCTTTAGTCTTGGTAGCTATTAAGAGATCATCTACATATTGTAACAAAGCACCTTCAGTGTCCGGAGGTATCCATGTTTCGAGTTCCCTTGCTAATTGGTTTCCAAAAATAGTGGGGCTATTCTTGAATCCTTGAGGTAGTAATGTCCACGTAAGCTGCGTCTTTCTGCCTGAATCGGGATTTTCCCATTCAAAGGCGAATAGGTTTTGGCTTTCTGTGGCTAAGCCTAGGCAGAAGAAGGCATCTTTTAAATCCAGTACGGTAAACCAGACTTGACTATTCTTTAATT
Source organism: Netta rufina (assembly GCF_964035555.1). NCBI lineage: Eukaryota > Metazoa > Chordata > Aves > Anseriformes > Anatidae > Netta > Netta rufina. The sequence goes on from NC_140134.1 coordinate 693,811, forward strand.
TAGTCAGCAAAGTATAAGGGTTTGCCACTACTGGATGGATATCCTCAGTGATTTTATTTATGGCCCTCAAATCCTGAACTAGCCTATAGCTTTTTCATCTGCCTTTTTAATTGGCAATATGGGTGCATTGTATTCTGATTCGCATTCAAGCAATAATCCATACTGTAAAAATTTATCAATTATCTCTTTAATTCCTTTCCTATCTTCTATCCTCAAAGGATATTACTTAACCTTAACGGGTTTCTCTCCTGGCTTTAATTTAATAATTAGTAAGGTCACATTTTTAGCTCTTCCAGGGACTTCGGTAGCCCAAACTCCTGGACATACTTGATCTGTGATCTCTAAAGGTATTTCACTTTTAGGGTCAGTTTGTATTAGTGCCAAGCTTAACACATTTATTAGTTGTTCTTCTCCTGTTCTTAATTCCATTTTCCCTTTTTCAAAGACAATTTCTGCTCCTACTTGCTCTAATAAATCTCTACCTAAGAGTGCCCATGAGGAGCTAGGCATAGATAAAAATCTGTGTATGCCCCATTGTTTCCCTAACTTGTACTTCAAAGGTTCACAAAAATAAGCCTTTTTGGTTACACCTTATCCTGGTTTCAGTTAGAACAGAGTTAATTTTCTTCCTAGTAGCTGGTAGAATGCTATGTTTTGGCTTAGGATGAGAAGAGTGCTGATAACACCCCGATGTTTTAACTGTTGCAGAGCAGTGCTTATACCAGGCAAAGGACATCTCAGCTTCTTGCTCTGTCCTGCCAACAGGCAGGCTGGGGGTGCAGTAAGAGCTGGGAGGGGACAGACCCAGGACAGGTGACCCAAACTAGCCAAAGGGCTATTCCATAGCATCTGACGTCAGGCTAAACAATACATAGGGGTGGCTAGCCAGGGGGAGGGGGCCGGACTGCTCGGGGTTAGGCTGGGCATCGGTCAGCGGGTGGTGAGCAATTGCATTGTGCATCACTTGTTTGTACACATTATTAGTAGTGGTACTATTATCATCATTGTATTATTATTATTATTATTATTATTATTATTATTATTATTATTATTATTATTTTGTCTTATTAAACTGTCTTTATCTCAACTCACAGGCTTCACTTTCCATTTCTCTCCCCCGTCCCAGAGAGGGAGGGGGAGGGGGAGCGAACAGCTGCGTGGTGTTTAGCTGCCGGCCGGGTTAAACCACGACACACCTTTTACCCTAACATAATAATTCTGTGAAGGCATTAATGCTTGATTTAGAACTGAATACGTTGCCCCATAGCAATAAGAAATTTCACTTCCATTCCTCCCCTAGCTTCATTATAACCAGTGGAGGATCCGCTAGGGTAGATTCCCCAGGTCCCCGTTATTCCTGTTGAAATCAGGGGTTGATTACCCTAGGAAAAGGCTAGTCAATTTGTCCTCCAAAGCCAGGTCCAAACCGTTTTGTTTTATTTATTTATTTATTTATTTATTTATTTTCCTTACATTTCAGAGTTGGTCCAAAAATTCCATAGGGCTTTCTTTTAGACCTTGTTGGAAGCATATTCTCAATTCCCAATTCATCCAGGTTTTAGTATTTACTTAACCGTTCATAATTTTCAGGATGATTCGGGTCTTAGTGGGGGTCGGTCAGGGGAATGCAATTGTCCACAGTTCCCTGAACGGTCCCATCAGCAATCCGAGCTCGCACATGAACTCAGGTTGTTTTAAGAGTTGACTGCTTTTCTGTTTCTGTGACAACTCTCTCGGACCGGACCGATCATGGTCCCTTTGCCCTAAAGGGCTAACACCCATGATTTTAAGATCTCTGCCTCAGGCAGAGGCAGAACTATTAACATTCCTACATCCTCTTTCCCTGCTGATTCAATTTCAAACACCTTTAACACTTTCCACAACCCTTTTAACACTTCCTTTATCTTTCTCCAGCCTGTACTTCTCTAATGCCAACATCAAAGGTTCAGTCAGGGGCCAACTTAATTCCGTACCTTTTCCCACCAAGATGCTGAAACATCAGTATACAACATTTCATCCTGTTCTGCTTCTCAAAAAACAACATTAACTGTAGCAAAATATTAGAGTTTAAAGTTCCATTTAGGGGCCACTTTTCTCCACATTCCAGCTTATAAAGCGGCCACCACTGATTACGATATTTTATCAATGTTTTCCTGTTCACACTTCCACCGGCAGATCCTCCATAATCCTTCCAGTGACTTAAAACACATCCTAACACACTTTTCTTTAAAATTTCACTGCTTGTTTGCCCCCCCCAGTTTCCAGTTTACACTTTCAGAATACACATGTTACTTACAAAAGCGTATCACAAAACATATCACTCACAAAAATACGGGCACGCAATATCTTTCAGTAGCGATGTCATAAAACTACTATTACCAGCAATATTGCCAAAATCACAGTAACAATAGTCAGAGTCAAATTCCACATGCGATAAGTCAGAAAACCGAACTGTGTAACACCGTAACGATATCTTTCTTATAACAATGCCACGAACCTACTATTACCACCAGGAAAATAGCCAAAATCGCAGTAACAATAACCAGAGTTAAATACCATACTCCATGAGTCAGAAAACCGAAACAGACAACACAATTCCAGATGGACCTTAAAGCGAGCTCCTTCCTTAAGGTCCCCAAACATGTACTTATGGTGCTAACCACAAAGTATATACCAAACACTGCCTCGCAGAAGATCACCTTCTGACTTACAGACAGTTCCAGATGACCGGTCTACCAGAAAACCAAACCAGAATAAAGAATATACTCACTTACAATGATGGGGTCCTTGTCTGCCTCCGCAGTGATCCGGTGAGTCGCGGAGTCCCGCCGGGAAATCCCGGGGGTACCCTAGGGAGTCCTGTTCCCAGCAGGTCCTGCGGTCCGGCAGAGAGGTTGTCCCATCTGGGTCGCCAAATTGATTCAAAGATCGAAGCCGAAATTCCTTTAAGTGGTATATTCTTTATTGCAGCGCTGGATGCACGGGGGATCTCTCCACCTATCGTGCATACCCAAAGCAGAAAGCAGTCTTGAATTTATACAATCAATCTATCAATATTCTACAAGCACCTATACATATGCATTACCTATCCCCGCCTTCCCTCGCTTCTCATGCTAATTAGCCTTTTGGCACCTTGCGCCTGCGCAGAGCCTTCCAAGAATTGTGGGCAGGGGTCTTTGGGACGTGGGCAGGGGTCTTTGGGAGGAAGACCCCGAGTCTTCCTCACAGTGTACTTTTCACCTTTGGTCAGGAATCTGCTGAATTGGCATGTTTCTTAATTGCAAGAGCTGGTTGTTGCTAATTCTCCCGTTTGTTGTATCTTTATAATGAATTCCAATGTCCAGTTTCGAGAGTTATAGTCCTTGCATTCATTTCTCTGTCCGCCTGCCGCTTCCTTATCATGAGTTCCAGTGTCTTGTTTCGAGATATACAGTCCTTGTCTGGGGATTGTCCTTGCCTCCCCAATACCTCCTTAATCAATCCCCCCTTTTCTTTTCCCATGCAAATTCTTTTGCATCAGATACTTTCATTATTTACAGTAACACAACAAAGCAGGCATCTAAACAACATGCACACAAATATTCCTAACACTACTAATACGATTAGAGCAATGAATACTTGTTTCAACCATTGGAAATTGGGCAACCAGGAGTTCAACTTATTCCATAGTTCACTAAAACTCCAGGAAAGATCATCTTTACTGATCTCATGTAGGATCCTTGTCTGCTTCCATATTTCTTCCAGGTCGGTAGAGATCCTTCCACTCTGATCTACATACATACAACAACTTGTGTTTATTACTGTACAGACTCCCCCTTGAGTGGCCAGTAACAAGTCTAGGGCCATCCGATTTTGTAATACTACCTGTGATAAACTAGATATCTCTTCTTGTTGAGCCTTTATAGCATCCAGAATTTTGTTTTCTAACTTCTCTATAATTGCAGAAATATTAACTATTGCCTTTTCCAATTCACTCACTCCTAACCATGGGATAAACCATCGCACAAAACTATGAAAAGGGGTGTGTCTCTCTACCAATGGATTGTTAATTTTTCATCTGATTCTCCGGATATGATTTCTCAAGTAACCTCGAGGCACTATATCTTGTACTGTCATATTGGGGACTACCGCTCCAAGAGTGCAAGTTCCCTTCCAATTCTCGGGCAAGACCTTACGGGCTGTATCATTGCATAGCCAATAGCACCCTTTTCCTTCTGGAACCGGCCAGCTGGTTGAATTTGCCCAGCCGCTAGTCGTACTAATATCAATTGTTCAATTACAAGATGTCTGATTTCCCACAGAAGTAGTATCCGTATTTATACAATGCTGTTTTCCTATACCCTTAGGCGGGTTACACCTTTGTACACATACATAATAGGATTCTAACGACACGAAGCTACTCACTTCTAGTTCCAAAACTGCTTAATATTTTCGACCCCAAGATGTGTTTTCCCACAAATTAGTCCAAGATAAGTTTGCAGGCAAGGGAATCCCAATTAACGATACACCCTTATTCCTATGCTGTGGCACATGGGTGCATACCCAACAGTTCGTCTTATTAGCTACTTGAGAAATTGTTTGTATTAAGGTCAGGTGTAAGTTCTCATCCCAAGTTGCCCACCCCAAATCCGAGAACCGCACCCCTGCAATCATTAGGATCTGGAAAACCGTAATTTTGTTGGTCCAATTGGAGTGGTGGTCCATATCCTCGCCGGGGCCTTCTTCATCCTTGAATTGTGGATCCAAGCTGCTTGCTTCTTAATCTTAATGGCGGTGTGTGTTGTCAGTAATACTTGGTATGGTCCCATCCACTTTCCTTCCATTTTTCCTGTAGGGGTTGTCCTGAAAAAGTCTTTATATATATATAATCCCCGAGCTTCAAGGGGTGGATTGGTTGATCCAACCCTCTAGCCCTGGTCCCTAAAACAAATGTATGGACTTTATTTAATTGTTTCTGAAGTTCAGTTATATAAGCATATAAATATTCTGATCCTAACTGCGTTAGGTCCTCTCCACTAAATAGAAATTGCTATGGCCTTGCATATAAGATTTTGAAGGGACTCAAATTTCCTTTTATTCTAGGTTTAACTCTAATTCCAAGTAATGCTAAAGGGAGGGATTGAGGCCATGACAAATTAGCTTCTTATCCAATTTTAGCTATTTATTGTTTAATTAAATGGTTCATTTTTTCTACCTGTCCACTTGCCTGTGGTCTATAAGGAGTATGCAGTTGCCAAGCTATCTTTAGAATCTTACTTATCTGTTCTACCACTTGTGCACAAAAATGTGAAACTCTATCAGAAGACATTGCTACTAGAATCCCAAAGCATGCTATTATTTCATTTAACAAGACTTTAACCACTTCTCTTGCTTTGTTTGTTCGACAGGGAAAGGCTTCAGGCCTTCCTGAAAACGTGTCAGTCAGAACCAGTAAATAATGATACCCCCCTTTTCTAGGGAGTTCTGAAAAATCAATTTGCCACTGTTGCCCCGAATAATTTCCTTTACCGATTATTCCAAATTTTATTCTATCCTTGGTATTGGGGTTATTGTGTAAGCAAATGCTACATTGTTGAGTTACTTGTTTTATCATATCGTCCCACTAATGTCTGACTCAGGCTCTTATGCAGTGTGCCAGCTCCCCAGTGCGTTTTATTGTGTTCTGTAAGAACTATGGGCCATGTCAAACTAGAGGGTATTACTATGTGGTTATCTTTTAAATATACTCATCCATCTGGTTTCATTTTACCTTTCAAATCTTCAATTAATTTTAAGTCTTCTTTTGTATAATTTGGATATAGTTTGGATTTTACCGTCTGGTATCAAAGACAATGCCTTCACCTCAGTTATTTCAGCTGCCTGCTTAGCCTCTGCCAATCGATTTTCCAATTTCAAACTCGGTGTTCCCCTTTTGGTGTCCCTGACAATGCATGATAGCTACCTTTTCTGGTTGTTTTACAGCCTCTAACAATTCTAAAATTTCTTCAGCATACTTTGTGTTTTCACTGAGCGGTCAGCAATCCATGGTCTTTCCAAATTGCTCCATGAGCATGTACCACGCCGAATGTATATTTAGAATCTGTCCAAATATTTACCCTTTTTCCCGCTGCCAGTTCCAATGCTCTCGTGAGAGCAACTATCTCCGCCTTTTGAGCTGATGTTCCAGGGGGTAAAGGCTTAGACTCGATTACCTGCTGAGTAGTTGTTATAGCATATCCAGCTTTACGTTGTCTTTGCGTAACAAAACTGCTCCCATCCGTGAACCAAGTTTCTTCCGCATCTTCCATGGGCTCCTCCTTAAGGTCTGGTCGGCTGGAATACACAGTCTCTATAGTTTCTAAACAATCGTGAATCACAGGTTGTGCCGGAGCATCACTAAGAAAAGAGGCTAGATTCACAATATTAATGATCACAATTTCCACGTCGTCCTGTTCTACCAATATTGCTTGATATTTCAAAATCATCAATTCTTGTTTAAGTTGTTTAAAGACTTTTTGTGCTTCTCCAGTCCAGACTAACTTTGACTGGTTAATCTTTATCAATTCACATAGAGGCTTTACCAATAGTCCATCATTATAAATCCAAAGGCGACACCAACCTGTCATTCCTAAAAAGGTTTGTAGCTCCTTTACCATTTGAGGTTCTGGAGTCCGGCAAATGACTTCCTTATGTTCAGTTCCTAGTTCTCGTTGTCCTTCTGAAATGTCAAATCCCAGATAGGTCACACTTTGTTGAGCCAGCTGGACTTTCTGTCAAGAGACTTGAGATCCATTTAAACCCAGAAAATTAAGACGACTTATAGTCCATTGAATACAACTCCCTTTAGTCTCGGTAGCTATTAAGAGATCATCTACATATTGTAACAAAGCACCTTCAGTGTCCGGAGGTATCCATGTTTCGAGTTCCCTTGCTAATTGGTTTCCAAAAATAGTGGGGCTATTCTTGAATCCTTGAGGTAGTAATGTCCACGTAAACTGCGTCTTTCTGCCTGAATCGGGATTTTCCCATTCAAAGGCGAATAGGTTTTGGCTTTCTGTGGCTAAGCCTAGGCAGAAGAAGGCATCTTTTAAATCCAGTACGGTAAACCAGACTTGACTATTCTTTAATTTAGTCAGCAAAGTATAAGGGTTTGCCACTACTGGATGTATATCCTCAGTGATTTTATTTATGGCCCTCAAATCCTGAACTAGCCTATAGCTTTTTCATCTGCCTTTTTAATTGGCAATATGGGTGCATTGTATTCTGATTCGCATTCAAGCAATAATCCATACTGTAAAAATTTATCAATTATCTCTTTAATTCCTTTCCTATCTTCTATCCTCAAAGGATATTACTTAACCTTAACGGGTTTCTCTCCTGGCTTTAATTTAATAATTAGTAAGGTCACATTTTTAGCTCTTCCAGGGACTTCGGTAGCCCAAACTCCTGGACATACTTGATCTGTGATCTCTAAAGGTATTTCACTTTTAGGGTCAGTTTGTATTAGTGCCAAGCTTAACACATTTATTAGTTGTTCTTCTCCTGTTCTTAATTCCATTTTCCCTTTTTCAAAGACAATTTCTGCTCCTACTTGCTCTAATAAATCTCTACCTAAGAGTGCCCATGAGGAGCTAGGCATAGATAAAAATCTGTGTATGCCCCATTGTTTCCCTAACTTGTACTTCAAAGGTTCACAAAAATAAGCCTTTTCGGTTACACCTTATCCTGGTTTCAGTTAGAACAGAGTTAATTTTCTTCCTAGTAGCTGGTAGAATGCTATGTTTTGGCTTAGGATGAGAAGAGTGCTGATAACACCCCGATGTTTTAACTGTTGCAGAGCAGTGCTTATACCAGGCAAAGGACATCTCAGCTTCTTGCTCTGTCCTGCCAACAGGCAGGCTGGGGGTGCAGTAAGAGCTGGGAGGGGACAGACCCAGGACAGGTGACCCAAACTAGCCAAAGGGCTATTCCATAGCATCTGACGTCAGGCTAAACAATACATAGGGGTGGCTAGCCAGGGGGAGGGGGCCGGACTGCTCGGGGTTAGGCTGGGCATCGGTCAGCGGGTGGTGAGCAATTGCATTGTGCATCACTTGTTTGTACACATTATTAGTAGTGGTACTATTATCATCATTGTATTATTATTATTATTATTATTATTATTATTATTATTATTATTATTATTATTATTATTATTATTATTATTTTGTCTTATTAAACTGTCTTTATCTCAACTCACAGGCTTCACTTTCCATTTCTCTCCCCCGTCCCAGAGAGGGAGGGGGAGGGTGAGCGAACAGCTGCGTGGTGTTTAGCTGCCGGCCGGGTTAAACCACGACACACCTTTTACCCTAACATAATAATTCTGTGAAGGCATTAATGCTTGATTTAGAACTGAATACGTTGCCCCATAGCAATAAGAAATTTCACTTCCATTCCTCCCCTAGCTTCATTATAACCAGTGGAGGATCCGCTAGGGTAGATTCCCCAGGTCCCCGTTATTCCTGTTGAAATCAGGGGTTGATTACCCTAGGAAAAGGCTAGTCAATTTGTCCTCCAAAGCCAGGTCCAAACCGTTTTGTTTTATTTATTTATTTATTTATTTATTTATTTTCCTTACATTTCAGAGTTGGTCCAAAAATTCCATAGGGCTTTCTTTTAGACCTTGTTGGAAGCATATTCTCAATTCCCAATTCATCCAGGTTTTAGTATTTACTTAACCGTTCATAATTTTCAGGATGATTCGGGTCTTAGTGGGGGTCGGTCAGGGGAATGCAATTGTCCACAGTTCCCTGAACGGTCCCATCAGCAATCCGAGCTCGCACATGAACTCAGGTTGTTTTAAGAGTTGACTGCTTTTCTGTTTCTGTGACAACTCTCTCGGACCGGACCGATCATGGTCCCTTTGCCCTAAAGGGCTAACACCCATGATTTTAAGATCTCTGCCTCAGGCAGAGGCAGAACTATTAACATTCCTACATCCTCTTTCCCTGCTGATTCAATTTCAAACACCTTTAACACTTTCCACAACCCTTTTAACACTTCCTTTATCTTTCTCCAGCCTGTACTTCTCTAATGCCAACATCAAAGGTTCAGTCAGGGGCCAACTTAATTCCGTACCTTTTCCCACCAAGATGCTGAAACATCAGTATACAACATTTCATCCTGTTCTGCTTCTCAAAAAACAACATTAACTGTAGCAAAATATTAGAGTTTAAAGTTCCATTTAGGGGCCACTTTTCTCCACATTCCAGCTTATAAAGCGGCCACCACTGATTACGATATTTTATCAATGTTTTCCTGTTCACACTTCCACCGGCAGATCCTCCATAATCCTTCCAGTGACTTAAAACACATCCTAACACACTTTTCTTTAAAATTTCACTGCTTGTTTGCCCCCCCCAGTTTCCAGTTTACACTTTCAGAATACACATGTTACTTACAAAAGCGTATCACAAAACATATCACTCACAAAAATACGGGCACGCAATATCTTTCAGTAGCGATGTCATAAAACTACTATTATCAGCAATATTGCCAAAATCACAGTAACAATAGTCAGAGTCAAATTCCACATGCGATAAGTCAGAAAACCGAACTGTGTAACACCGTAACGATATCTTTCTTATAACAATGCCACGAACCTACTATTACCACCAGGAAAATAGCCAAAATCGCAGTAACAATAACCAGAGTTAAATACCATACTCCATGAGTCAGAAAACCGAAACAGACAACACAATTCCAGATGGACCTTAAAGCGAGCTCCTTCCTTAAGGTCCCCAAACATGTACTTATGGTGCTAACCACAAAGTATATACCAAACACTGCCTCGCAGAAGATCACCTTCTGACTTACAGACAGTTCCAGATGACCGGTCTACCAGAAAACCAAACCAGAATAAAGAATATACTCACTTACAATGATGGGGTCCTTGTCTGCCTCCGCAGTGATCCGGTGAGTCGCGGAGTCCCGCCGGGAAATCCCGGGGGTACCCTAGGGAGTCCTGTTCCCAGCAGGTCCTGCGGTCCGGCAGAGAGGTTGTCCCATCTGGGTCGCCAAATTGATTCAAAGATCGAAGCCGAAATTCCTTTAAGTGGTATATTCTTTATTGCAGCGCTGGATGCACGGGGGATCTCTCCACCTATCGTGCATACCCAAAGCAGAAAGCAGTCTTGAATTTATACAATCAATCTATCAATATTCTACAAGCACCTATACATATGCATTACCTATCCCCGCCTTCCCTCGCTTCTCATGCTAATTAGCCTTTTGGCACCTTGCGCCTGCGCAGAGCCTTCCAAGAATTGTGGGCAGGGGTCTTTGGGACGTGGGCAGGGGTCTTTGGGAGGAAGACCCCGAGTCTTCCTCACAGTGTACTTTTCACCTTTGGTCAGGAATCTGCTGAATTGGCATGTTTCTTAATTGCAAGAGCTGGTTGTTGCTAATTCTCCCGTTTGTTGTATCTTTATAATGAATTCCAATGTCCAGTTTCGAGAGTTATAGTCCTTACATTCATTTCTCTGTCCGCCTGCCGCTTCCTTATCATGAGTTCCAGTGTCTTGTTTCGAGATATACAGTCCTTGTCTGGGGATTGTCCTTGCCTCCCCAATACCTCCTTAATCAATCCCCCCTTTTCTTTTCCCATGCAAATTCTTTTGCATCAGATACTTTCATTATTTACAGTAACACAACAAAGCAGGCATCTAAACAACATGCACACAAATATTCCTAACACTACTAATACGATTAGAGCAATGAATACTTGTTTCAACCATTGGAAATTGGGCAACCAGGAGTTCAACTTATTCCATAGTTCACTAAAACTCCAGGAAAGATCATCTTTACTGATCTCATGTAGGATCCTTGTCTGCTTCCATATTTCTTCCAGGTCGGTAGAGATCCTTCCACTCTGATCTACATACATACAACAACTTGTGTTTATTACTGTACAGACTCCCCCTTGAGTGGCCAGTAACAAGTCTAGGGCCATCCGATTTTGTAATACTACCTGTGATAAACTAGATATCTCTTCTTGTTGAGCCTTTATAGCATCCAGAATTTTGTTTTCTAACTTCTCTATAATTGCAGAAATATTAACTATTGCCTTTTCCAATTCACTCACTCCTAACCATGGGATAAACCATCGCACAAAACTATGAAAAGGGGTGTGTCTCTCTACCAATGGATTGTTAATTTTTCATCTGATTCTCCGGATATGATTTCTCAAGTAACCTCGAGGCACTATATCTTGTACTGTCATATTGGGGACTACCGCTCCAAGAGTGCAAGTTCCCTTCCAATTCTCGGGCAAGACCTTACGGGCTGTATCATTGCATAGCCAATAGCACCCTTTTCCTTCTGGAACCGGCCAGCTGGTTGAATTTGCCCAGCCGCTAGTCGTACTAATATCAATTGTTCAATTACAAGATGTCTGATTTCCCACAGAAGTAGTATCCGTATTTATACAATGCTGTTTTCCTATACCCTTAGGCGGGTTACACCTTTGTACACATACATAATAGGATTCTAACGACACGAAGCTACTCACTTCTAGTTCCAAAACTGCTTAATATTTTCGACCCCAAGATGTGTTTTCCCACAAATTAGTCCAAGATAAGTTTGCAGGCAAGGGAATCCCAATTAACGATACACCCTTATTCCCATGCTGTGGCAGATGGGTGCATACCCAACAGTTCGTCTTATTAGCTACGTGAGAAATTGTTTGTATTAAGGTCAGGTGTAAGTTCTCATCCCAAGTTGCCCACCCCAAATCCGAGAACCGCACCCCTGCAATCATTAGGATCTGGAAAACCGTAATTTTGTTGGTCCAATTGGAGTGGTGGTCCATATCCTCGCCGGGGCCTTCTTCATCCTTGAATTGTGGATCCAAGCTGCTTGCTTCTTAATCTTCATGGCGGTGTGTGTTGTCAGTAATACTTGGTATGGTCCCATCCACTTTCCTTCCATTTTTCCTGTAGGGGTTGTCCTGAAAAAGTCTTTATATATATATAATCCCCGAGCTTCAAGGGGTGGATTGGTTGATCCAACCCTCTAGCCCTGGTCCCTAAAACAAATGTATGGACTTTATTTAATTGTTTCTGAAGTTCAGTTATATAAGCATATAAATATTCTGATCCTAACTGCGTTAGGTCCTCTCCACTAAATAGAAATTGCTATGGCCTTGCATATAAGATTTTGAAGGGACTCAAATTTCCTTTTATTCTAGGTTTAACTCTAATTCCAAGTAATGCTAAAGGGAGGGATTGAGGCCATGACAAATTAGCTTCTTATCCAATTTTAGCTATTTATTGTTTAATTAAATGGTTCATTTTTTCTACCTGTCCACTTGCCTGTGGTCTATAAGGAGTATGCAGTTGCCAAGCTATCTTTAGAATCTTACTTATCTGTTCTACCACTTGTGCACAAAAATGTGAAACTCTATCAGAAGACATTGCTACTAGAATCCCAAAGCATGCTATTATTTCATTTAACAAGACTTTAACCACTTCTCTTGCTTTGTTTGTTCGACAGGGAAAGGCTTCAGGCCTTCCTGAAAACGTGTCAGTCAGAACCAGTAAATAATGATACCCCCCTTTTCTAGGGAGTTCTGAAAAATCAATTTGCCACTGTTGCCCCGAATAATTTCCTTTACCGATTATTCCAAATTTTATTCTATCCTTGGTATTGGGGTTATTGTGTAAGCAAATGCTACATTGTTGAGTTACTTGTTTTATCATATCGTCCCACTAATGTCTGACTCAGGCTCTTATGCAGTGTGCCAGCTCCCCAGTGCGTTTTATTGTGTTCTGTAAGAACTATGGGCCATGTCAAACTAGAGGGTATTACTATGTGGTTATCTTTTAAATATACTCATCCATCTGGTTTCATTTTACCTTTCAAATCTTCAATTAATTTTAAGTCTTCTTTTGTATAATTTGGATATAGTTTGGATTTTACCGTCTGGTATCAAAGACAATGCCTTCACCTCAGTTATTTCAGCTGCCTGCTTAGCCTCTGCCAATCGATTTTCCAATTTCAAACTCGGTGTTCCCCTTTTGGTGTCCCTGACAATGCATGATAGCTACCTTTTCTGGTTGTTTTACAGCCTCTAACAATTCTAAAATTTCTTCAGCATACTTTGTGTTTTCACTGAGCGGTCAGCAATCCATGGTCTTTCCAAATTGCTCCATGAGCATGTACCACGCCGAATGTATATTTAGAATCTGTCCAAATATTTACCCTTTTTCCCGCTGCCAGTTCCAATGCTCTCGTGAGAGCAACTATCTCCGCCTTTTGAGCTGATGTTCCAGGGGGTAAAGGCTTAGACTCGATTACCTGCTGAGTAGTTGTTATAGCATATCCAGCTTTACGTTGTCTTTGCGTAACAAAACTGCTCCCATCCGTGAACCAAGTTTCTTCCGCATCTTCCATGGGCTCCTCCTTAAGGTCTGGTCGGCTGGAATACACAGTCTCTATAGTTTCTAAACAATCGTGAATCACAGGTTGTGCCGGAGCATCACTAAGAAAAGAGGCTAGATTCACAATATTAATGATCACAATTTCCACGTCGTCCTGTTCTACCAATATTGCTTGATATTTCAAAATCATCAATTCTTGTTTAAGTTGTTTAAAGACTTTTTGTGCTTCTCCAGTCCAGACTAACTTTGACTGGTTAATCTTTATCAATTCACATAGAGGCTTTACCAATAGTCCATCATTATAAATCCAAAGGCGACACCAACCTGTCATTCCTAAAAAGGTTTGTAGCTCCTTTACCATTTGAGGTTCTGGAGTCCGGCAAATGACTTCCTTATGTTCAGTTCCTAGTTCTCGTTGTCCTTCCGAAATGTCAAATCCCAGATAGGTCACACTTTGTTGAGCCAGCTGGACTTTCTGTCAAGAGACTTGATATCCATTTAAACCCACAAAATTAAGACGACTTATAGTCCATTGAATACAACTCCCTTTAGTCTCGGTAGCTATTAAGAGATCATCTACATATTGTAACAAAGCACCTTCAGTGTCCGGAGGTATCCATGTTTCGAGTTCCCTTGCTAATTGGTTTCCAAAAATAGTGGGGCTATTCTTGAATCCTTGAGGTAGTAATGTCCACGTAAGCTGCGTCTTTCTGCCTGAATCGGGATTTTCCCATTCAAAGGCGAATAGGTTTTGGCTTTCTGTGGCTAAGCCTAGGCAGAAGAAGGCATCTTTTAAATCCAGCACGGTAAACCAGACTTGACTATTCTTTAATTTAGTCAGCAAAGTATAAGGGTTTGCCACTACTGGATGGATATCCTCAGTGATTTTATTTATGGCCCTCAAATCCTGAACTAGCCTATAGCTTTTTCATCTGCCTTTTTAATTGGCAATATGGGTGCATTGTATTCTGATTCGCATTCAAGCAATAATCCATACTGTAAAAATTTATCAATTATCTCTTTAATTCCTTTCCTATCTTCTATCCTCAAAGGATATTACTTAACCTTAACGGGTTTCTCTCCTGGCTTTAATTTAATAATTAGTAAGGTCACATTTTTAGCTCTTCCAGGGACTTCGGTAGCCCAAACTCCTGGACATACTTGATCTGTGATCTCTAAAGGTATTTCACTTTTAGGGTCAGTTTGTATTAGTGCCAAGCTTAACACATTTATTAGTTGTTCTTCTCCTGTTCTTAATTCCATTTTCCCTTTTTCAAAGACAATTTCTGCTCCTACTTGCTCTAATAAATCTCTACCTAAGAGTGCCCATGAGGAGCTAGGCATAGATAAAAATCTGTGTATGCCCCATTGTTTCCCTAACTTGTACTTCAAAGGTTCACAAAAATAAGCCTTTTCGGTTACACCTTATCCTGGTTTCAGTTAGAACAGAGTTAATTTTCTTCCTAGTAGCTGGTAGAATGCTATGTTTTGGCTTAGGATGAGAAGAGTGCTGATAACACCCCGATGTTTTAACTGTTGCAGAGCAGTGCTTATACCAGGCAAAGGACATCTCAGCTTCTTGCTCTGTCCTGCCAACAGGCAGGCTGGGGGTGCAGTAAGAGCTGGGAGGGGACAGACCCAGGACAGGTGACCCAAACTAGCCAAAGGGCTATTCCATAGCATCTGACGTCAGGCTAAACAATACATAGGGGTGGCTAGCCAGGGGGAGGGGGCCGGACTGCTCGGGGTTAGGCTGGGCATCGGTCAGCGGGTGGTGAGCAATTGCATTGTGCATCACTTGTTTGTACACATTATTAGTAGTGGTACTATTATCATCATTGTATTATTATTATTATTATTATTATTATTATTATTATTATTATTATTATTTTGTCTTATTAAACTGTCTTTATCTCAACTCACAGGCTTCACTTTCCATTTCTCTCCCCCGTCCCAGAGAGGGAGGGGGAGGGGGAGCGAACAGCTGCGTGGTGTTTAGCTGCCGGCCGGGTTAAACCACGACACACCTTTTACCCTAACATAATAATTCTGTGAAGGCATTAATGCTTGATTTAGAACTGAATACGTTGCCCCATAGCAATAAGAAATTTCACTTCCATTCCTCCCCTAGCTTCATTATAACCAGTGGAGGATCCGCTAGGGTAGATTCCCCAGGTCCCCGTTATTCCTGTTGAAATCAGGGGTTGATTACCCTAGGAAAAGGCTAGTCAATTTGTCCTCCAAAGCCAGGTCCAAACCGTTTTGTTTTATTTATTTATTTATTTATTTATTTATTTTCCTTACATTTCGGAGTTGGTCCAAAAATTCCATAGGGCTTTCTTTTAGACCTTGTTGGAAGCATATTCTCAATTCCCAATTCATCCAGGTTTTAGTATTTACTTAACCGTTCATAATTTTCAGGATGATTCGGGTCTTAGTGGGGTCGGTCAGGGGAATGCAATTGTCCACAGTTCCCTGAACGGTCCCATCAGCAATCCGAGCTCGCACATGAACTCAGGTTGTTTTAAGAGTTGACTGGTTTTCTGTTTCTGTGACAAACTCTCTTGACCGGACCGATCATGGTCCCTTTGCCCTAAAGGGCTAACACCCATGATTTTAAGATCTCTGCCTCGGGCAGAGGCAGAACTATTAACATTCCTACATCCTCTTTCCCTGCTCATTCAACTTCAAACACCTTTAACACTTTCAACAACCCTTTTAACACTTCCTTTATCTTTCTCCAGCCTGTACTTCTCTAATGCCAACATCAAAGGTTCAGTCAGGGGCCAACTTAATTCCGTACCTTTTCCCACCAAGATGCTGAAACATCAGTATACAACATTTCATCCTGTTCTGCTTCTCAAAAAACAACATTAACTGTAGCAAAATATTAGAGTTTAAAGTTCCATTTAGGGGCCACTTTTCTCCACATTCCAGCTTATAAAGCGGCCACCACTGATTACGATATTTTATCAATGTTTTCCTGTTCACACTTCCACCGGCAGATCCTCCATAATCCTTCCAGTGACTTAAAACACATCCTAACACACTTTTCTTTAAAATTTCACTGCTTGTTTGCCCCCCCCAGTTTCCAGTTTACACTTTCAGAATACACATGTTACTTACAAAAGCGTATCACAAAACATATCACTCACAAAAATACGGGCACGCAATATCTTTCAGTAGCGATGTCATAAAACTACTATTACCAGCAATATTGCCAAAATCACAGTAACAATAGTCAGAGTCAAATTCCACATGCGATAAGTCAGAAAACCGAACTGTGTAACACCGTAACGATATCTTTCTTATAACAATGCCACGAACCTACTATTACCACCAGGAAAATAGCCAAAATCGCAGTAACAATAACCAGAGTTAAATACCATACTCCATGAGTCAGAAAACCGAAACAGACAACACAATTCCAGATGGACCTTAAAGCGAGCTCCTTCCTTAAGGTCCCCAAACATGTACTTATGGTGCTAACCACAAAGTATATACCAAACACTGCCTCGCAGAAGATCACCTTCTGACTTACAGACAGTTCCAGATGACCGGTCTACCAGAAAACCAAACCAGAATAAAGAATATACTCACTTACAATGATGGGGTCCTTGTCTGCCTCCGCAGTGATCCGGTGAGTCGCGGAGTCCCGCCGGGAAATCCCGGGGGTACCCTAGGGAGTCCTGTTCCCAGCAGGTCCTGCGGTTCGGCAGAGAGGTTGTCCCATCTGGGTCGCCAAATTGATTCAAAGATCGAAGCCGAAATTCCTTTAAGTGGTATATTCTTTATTGCAGCGCTGGATGCACGGGGGATCTCTCCACCTATTGTGCATACCCAAAGCAGAAAGCAGTCTTGAATTTATACAATCAATCTATCAATATTCTACAAGCACCTATACATATGCATTACCTATCCCCGCCTTCCCTCGCTTCTCATGCTAATTAGCCTTTTGGCACCTTGCGCCTGCGCAGAGCCTTCCAAGAATTGTGGGCAGGGGTCTTTGGGACGTGGGCAGGGGTCTTTGGGAGGAAGACCCCGAGTCTTCCTCACAGTGTACTTTTCACCTTTGGTCAGGAATCTGCTGAATTGGCATGTTTCTTAATTGCAAGAGCTGGTTGTTGCTAATTCTCCCGTTTGTTGTATCTTTATAATGAATTCCAATGTCCAGTTTCGAGAGTTATAGTCCTTACATTCGTTTCTCTGTCCGCCTGCCGCTTCCTTATCATGAGTTCCAGTGTCTTGTTTCGAGATATACAGTCCTTGTCTGGGGATTGTCCTTGCCTCCCCAATACCTCCTTAATCAATCCCCCCTTTTCTTTTCCCATGCAAATTCTTTTGCATCAGATACTTTCATTATTTACAGTAACACAACAAAGCAGGCATCTAAACAACATGCACACAAATATTCCTAACACTACTAATACGATTAGAGCAATGAATACTTGTTTCAACCATTGGAAATTGGGCAACCAGGAGGTTAACTTATTCCATAGTTCACTAAAACTCCAGGAAAGATCATCTTTACTGATCTCATGTAGGATCCTTGTCTGCTTCCAGATTTCTTCCAGGTCGGTAGAGATCCTTCCACTCTGATCTACATACATACAACAACTTGTGTTTATTACTGTACAGACTCCCCCTTGAGTGGCCAGTAACAAGTCTAGGGCCATCCGATTTTGTAATACTACCTGTGATAAACTAGATATCTCTTCTTGTTGAGCCTTTATAGCATCCAGAATTTTGTTTTCTAACTTCTCTATAATTGCAGAAATATTAACTATTGCCTTTTCCAATTCACTCACTCCTAACCATGGGATAAACCATCGCACAAAACTATGAAAAGGGGTGTGTCTCTCTACCAATGGATTGTTAATTTTTCATCTGATTCTCCGGATATGATTTCTCAAGTAACCTCGAGGCACTATATCTTGTACTGTCATATTGGGGACTACCGCTCCAAGAGTGCAAGTTCCCTTCCAATTCTCGGGCAAGACCTTACGGGCTGTATCATTGCATAGCCAATACCACCCTTTTCCTTCTGGAACCGTCCAGCTGGTTGAATTTGCCCAGCCGCTAGTCGTACTAATATCAATTGTTCAATTACAAGATGTCTGATTTCCCACATAAGTAGTATCCGTATTTATACAATGCTGTTTTCCTATACCCTTAGGCGGGTTACACCTTTGTACACATACATAATAGGATTCTAACGACACGAAGCTACTCACTTCTAGTTCCAAAACTGCTTAATATTTTCGACCCCAAGATGTGTTTTCCCACAAATTAGTCCAAGATAAGTTTGCAGGCAAGGGAATCCCAATTAACGATACACCTTTATTCCCATGCTGTGGCAGATGGGTGCATACCCAACAGTTCGTCTTATTAGCTACTTGAGAAATTGTTTGTATTAAGGTCAGGTGTAAGTTCTCATCCCAAGTCGCCCACCCCAAATCCGAGAACCGCACCCCTGCAATCATTAGGATCTGGAAAACCGTAATTTTGTTGGTCCAATTGGAGTGGTGGTCCATATCCTCGCCGGGGCCTTCTTCACCCTTGAATTGTGGATCCAAGCTGCTTGCTTCTTAATCTTCATGGCGGTGTGTGTTGTCAGTAATACTTGGTATGGTCCCATCCACTTTCCTTCCATTTTTCCTGTAGGGGTTGTCCTGAAAAAGTCTTTATATATATATAATCCCCGAGCTTCAAGGGGTGGATTGGTTGATCCAACCCTCTAGCCCTGGTCCCTAAAACAAATGTATGGACTTTATTTAATTGTTTCTGAAGTTCAGTTATATAAGCATATAAATATTCTGATCCTAACTGCGTTAGGTCCTCTCCACTAAATAGAAATTGCTATGGCCTTCCATATAAGATTTTGAAGGGACTCAAATTTCCTTTTATTCTAGGTTTAACTCTAATTCCAAGTAATGCTAAAGGGAGGGATTGAGGCCATGACAAATTAGCTTCTTATCCAATTTTAGCTATTTATTGTTTAATTAAATGGTTCATTTTTTCTACCTGTCCACTTGCCTGTGGTCTATAAGGAGTATGCAGTTGCCAAGCTATCTTTAGAATCTTACTTATCTGTTCTACCACTTGTGCACAAAAATGTGAAACTCTATCAGAAGACATTGCTACTAGAATCCCAAAGCATGCTATTATTTCATTTAACAAGACTTTAACCACTTCTCTTGCTTTGTTTGTTCGACAGGGAAAGGCTTCAGGCCTTCCTGAAAACGTGTCAGTCAGAACCAGTAAATAATGATACCCCCCTTTTCTAGGGAGTTCTGAAAAATCAATTTGCCACTGTTGCCCCGAATAATTTCCTTTACCGATTATTCCAAATTTTATTCTATCCTTGGTATTGGGGTTATTGTGTAAGCAAATGCTACATTGTTGAGTTACTTGTTTTATCATATCGTCCCACTAATGTCTGACTCAGGCTCTTATGCAGTGTGCCAGCTCCCCAATGCGTTTTATTGTGTTCTGTAAGAACTATGGGCCATGTCAAACTAGAGGGTATTACTAATGTGGTTATCTTTTAAATATACTCATCCATCTGGTTTCATTTTACCTTTCAAATCTTCAATTAATTTTAAGTCTTCTTTTGTATAATTTGGATATAGTTTGGATTTTACCGTCTGGTATCAAAGACAATGCCTTCACCTCAGTTATTTCAGCTGCCTGCTTAGCCTCTGCCAATCGATTTTCCAATTTCAAACTCGGTGTTCCCCTTTTGGTGTCCCTGACAATGCATGATAGCTACCTTTTCTGGTTGTTTTACAGCCTCTAACAATTCTAAAATTTCTTCAGCATACTTTGTGTTTTCACTGAGTGGTCAGCAATCCATGGTCTTTCCAAATTGCTCCATGAGCATGTACCACGCCGAATGTATATTTAGAATCTGTCCAAATATTTACCCTTTTTCCCGCTGCCAGTTCCAATGCTCTCGTGAGAGCAACTATCTCCGCCTTTTGAGCTGATGTTCCAGGGGGTAAAGGCTTAGACTCGATTACCTGCTGAGTAGTTGTTATAGCATATCCAGCTTTACGTTGTCTTTGCGTAACAAAACTGCTCCCATCCGTGAACCAAGTTTCTTCCGCATCTTCCATGGGCTCCTCCTTAAGGTCTGGTCGGCTGGAATACACAGTCTCTATAGTTTCTAAACAATCGTGAATCACAGGTTGTGCCGGAGCATCACTAAGAAAAGAGGCTAGATTCACAATATTAATGATCACAATTTCCACGTCGTCCTGTTCTACCAATATTGCTTGATATTTCAAAATCATCAATTCTTGTTTAAGTTGTTTAAAGACTTTTTGTGCTTCTCCAGTCCAGACTAACTTTGACTGGTTAATCTTTATCAATTCACATAGAGGCTTTACCAATAGTCCATCATTATAAATCCAAAGGCGACACCAACCTGTCATTCCTAAAAAGGTTTGTAGCTCCTTTACCATTTGAGGTTCTGGAGTCCGGCAAATGACTTCCTTATGTTCAGTTCCTAGTTCTCGTTGTCCTTCCGAAATGTCAAATCCCAGATAGGTCACACTTTGTTGAGCCAGCTGGACTTTCTGTCAAGAGACTTGATATCCATTTAAACCCAGAAAATTAAGACGACTTATAGTCCATTGAATACAACTCCCTTTAGTCTCGGTAGCTATTAAGAGATCATCTACATATTGTAACAAAGCACCTTCAGTGTCCGGAGGTATCCATGTTTCGAGTTCCCTTGCTAATTGGTTTCCAAAAATAGTGGGGCTATTCTTGAATCCTTGAGGTAGTAATGTCCACGTAAGCTGCGTCTTTCTGCCTGAATCGGGATTTTCCCATTCAAAGGCGAATAGGTTTTGGCTTTCTGTGGCTAAGCCTAGGCAGAAGAAGGCATCTTTTAAATCCAGTACGGTAAACCAGACTTGACTATTCTTTAATTTAGTCAGCAAAGTATAAGGGTTTGCCACTACTGGATGGATATCCTCAGTGATTTTATTTATGGCCCTCAAATCCTGAACTAGCCTATAGCTTTTCCATCTGCCTTTTTAATTGGCAATATGGGTGCATTGTATTCTGATTCGCATTCAAGCAATAATCCATACTGTAAAAATTTATCAATTATCTCTTTAATTCCTTTCCTATCTTCTATCCTCAAAGGATATTACTTAACCTTAACGGGTTTCTCTCCTGGCTTTAATTTAATAATTAGTAAGGTCACATTTTTAGCTCTTCCAGGGACTTCGGTAGCCCAAACTCCTGGACATACTTGATCTGTGATCTCTAAAGGTATTTCACTTTTAGGGTCAGTTTGTATTAGTGCCAAGCTTAACACATTTATTAGTTGTTCTTCTCCTGTTCTTAATTCCATTTTCCCTTTTTCAAAGACAATTTCTGCTCCTACTTGCTCTAATAAATCTCTACCTAAGAGTGCCCATGAGGAGCTAGGCATAGATAAAAATCTGTGTATGCCCCATTGTTTCCCTAACTTGTACTTCAAAGGTTCACAAAAATAAGCCTTTTCGGTTACACCTTATCCTGGTTTCAGTTAGAACAGAGTTAATTTTCTTCCTAGTAGCTGGTAGAATGCTATGTTTTGGCTTAGGATGAGAAGAGTGCTGATAACACCCCGATGTTTTAACTGTTGCAGAGCAGTGCTTATACCAGGCAAAGGACATCTCAGCTTCTTGCTCTGTCCTGCCAACAGGCAGGCTGGGGGTGCAGTAAGAGCTGGGAGGGGACAGACCCAGGACAGGTGACCCAAACTAGCCAAAGGGCTATTCCATAGCATCTGACGTCAGGCTAAACAATACATAGGGGTGGCTAGCCAGGGGGAGGGGGCCGGACTGCTCGGGGTTAGGCTGGGCATCGGTCAGCGGGTGGTGAGCAATTGCATTGTGCATCACTTGTTTGTACACATTATTAGTAGTGGTACTATTATCATCATTGTATTATTATTATTATTATTATTATTATTATTATTATTATTATTATTATTATTATTATTATTATTATTATTATTATTATTATTATTATTTTGTCTTATTAAACTGTCTTTATCTCAACTCACAGGCTTCACTTTCCATTTCTCTCCCCCGTCCCAGAGAGGGAGGGGGAGGGGGAGCGAACAGCTGCGTGGTGTTTAGCTGCCGGCCGGGTTAAACCACGACACACCTTTTACCCTAACATAATAATTCTGTGAAGGCATTAATGCTTGATTTAGAACTGAATACGTTGCCCCATAGCAATAAGAAATTTCACTTCCATTCCTCCCCTAGCTTCATTATAACCAGTGGAGGATCCGCTAGGGTAGATTCCCCAGGTCCCCGTTATTCCTGTTGAAATCAGGGGTTGATTACCCTAGGAAAAGGCTAGTCAATTTGTCCTCCAAAGCCAGGTCCAAACCGTTTTGTTTTATTTATTTATTTATTTATTTATTTATTTTCCTTACATTTCGGAGTTGGTCCAAAAATTCCATAGGGCTTTCTTTTAGACCTTGTTGGAAGCATATTCTCAATTCCCAATTCATCCAGGTTTTAGTATTTACTTAACCGTTCATAATTTTCAGGATGATTCGGGTCTTAGTGGGGGTCGGTCAGGGGAATGCAATTGTCCACAGTTCCCTGAACGGTCCCATCAGCAATCCGAGCTCGCACATGAACTCAGGTTGTTTTAAGAGCTGACTGCTTTTCTGTTTCTGTGACAACTCTCTCGGACCGGACCGATCATGGTCCCTTTGCCCTAAAGGGCTAACACCCATGATTTTAAGATCTCTGCCTCAGGCAGAGGCAGAACTATTAACATTCCTACATCCTCTTTCCCTGCTCATTCAACTTCAAACACCTTTAACACTTTCCACAACCCTTTTAACACTTCCTTTATCTTTCTCCAGCCTGTACTTCTCTAATGCCAACATCAAAGGTTCAGTCAGGGGCCAACTTAATTCCGTACCTTTTCCCACCAAGATGCTGAAACATCAGTATACAACATTTCATCCTGTTCTGCTTCTCAAAAAACAACATTAACTGTAGCAAAATATTAGAGTTTAAAGTTCCATTTAGGGGCCACTTTTCTCCACATTCCAGCTTATAAAGCGGCCACCACTGATTACGATATTTTATCAATGTTTTCCTGTTCACACTTCCACCGGCAGATCCTCCATAATCCTTCCAGTGACTTAAAACACATCCTAACACACTTTTCTTTAAAATTTCACTGCTTGTTTGCCCCCCCCAGTTTCCAGTTTACACTTTCAGAATACACGTTACTTACAAAAGCGTATCACAAAACGTATCACTCACAAAAATACGGGCACGCAATATCTTTCAGTAGCGATGTCATAAAACTACTATTACCAGCAATATTGCCAAAATCACAGTAACAATAGTCAGAGTCAAATTCCACATGCGATAAGTCAGAAAACCGAACTGTGTAACACCGTAACGATATCTTTCTTATAACAATGCCACGAACCTACTATTACCACCAGGAAAATAGCCAAAATCGCAGTAACAATAACCAGAGTTAAATACCATACTCCATGAGTCAGAAAACCGAAACAGACAACACAATTCCAGATGGACCTTAAAGCGAGCTCCTTCCTTAAGGTCCCCAAACATGTACTTATGGTGCTAACCACAAAGTATATACCAAACACTGCCTCGCAGAAGATCACCTTCTGACTTACAGACAGTTCCAGATGACCGGTCTACCAGAAAACCAAACCAGAATAAAGAATATACTCACTTACAATGATGGGGTCCTTGTCTGCCTCCGCAGTGATCCGGTGAGTCGCGGAGTCCCGCCGGGAAATCCCGGGGGTACCCTAGGGAGTCCTGTTCCCAGCAGGTCCTGCGGTCCGGCAGAGAGGTTGTCCCATCTGGGTCGCCAAATTGATTCAAAGATCGAAGCCGAAATTCCTTTAAGTGGTATATTCTTTATTGCAGCGCTGGATGCACGGGGGATCTCTCCACCTATCGTGCATACCCAAAGCAGAAAGCAGTCTTGAATTTATACAATCAATCTATCAATATTCTACAAGCACCTATACATATGCATTACCTATCCCCGCCTTCCCTCGCTTCTCATGCTAATTAGCCTTTTGGCACCTTGCGCCTGCGCAGAGCCTTCCAAGAATTGTGGGCAGGGGTCTTTGGGACGTGGGCAGGGGTCTTTGGGAGGAAGACCCCGAGTCTTCCTCACAGTGTACTTTTCACCTTTGGTCAGGAATCTGCTGAATTGGCATGTTTCTTAATTGCAAGAGCTGGTTGTTGCTAATTCTCCCGTTTGTTGTATCTTTATAATGAATTCCAATGTCCAGTTTCGAGAGTTATAGTCCTTACATTCATTTCTCTGTCCGCCTGCCGCTTCCTTATCATGAGTTCCAGTGTCTTGTTTCGAGATATACAGTCCTTGTCTGGGGATTGTCCTTGCCTCCCCAATACCTCCTTAATCAATCCCCCCTTTTCTTTTCCCATGCAAATTCTTTTGCATCAGATACTTTCATTATTTACAGTAACACAACAAAGCAGGCATCTAAACAACATGCACACAAATATTCCTAACACTACTAATACGATTAGAGCAATGAATACTTGTTTCAACCTTTGGAAATTGGGCAACCAGGAGGTTAACTTATTCCATAGTTCACTAAAACTCCAGGAAAGATCATCTTTACTGATCTCATGTAGGATCCTTGTCTGCTTCCATATTTCTTCCAGGTCGGTAGAGATCCTTCCACTCTGATCTACATACATACAACAACTTGTGTTTATTACTGTACAGACTCCCCCTTGAGTGGCCAGTAACAAGTCTAGGGCCATCCGATTTTGTAATACTACCTGTGATAAACTAGATATCTCTTCTTGTTGAGCCTTTATAGCATCCAGAATTTTGTTTTCTAACTTCTCTATAATTGCAGAAATATTAACTATTGCCTTTTCCAATTCACTCACTCCTAACCATGGGATAAACCATCGCACAAAACTATGAAAAGGGGTGTGTCTCTCTACCAATGGATTGTTAATTTTTCATCTGATTCTCCGGATATGATTTCTCAAGTAACCTCGAGGCACTATATCTTGTACTGTCATATTGGGGACTACCGCTCCAAGAGTGCAAGTTCCCTTCCAATTCTCGGGCAAGACCTTACGGGCTGTATCATTTCATAGCCAATAGCACCCTTTTCCTTCTGGAACCGGCCAGCTGGTTGAATTTGCCCAGCCGCTAGTCGTACTAATATCAATTGTTCAATTACAAGATGTCTGATTTCCCACATAAGTAGTATCCGTATTTATACAATGCTGTTTTCCTATACCCTTAGGCGGGTTACACCTTTGTACACATACATAATAGGATTCTAACGACACGAAGCTACTCACTTCTAGTTCCAAAACTGCTTAATATTTTCGACCCCAAGATGTGTTTTCCCACAAATTAGTCCAAGATAAGTTTGCAGGCAAGGGAATCCCAATTAACGATACACCTTTATTCCCATGCTGTGGCAGATGGGTGCATACCCAACAGTTCGTCTTATTAGCTACTTGAGAAATTGTTTGTATTAAGGTCAGGTGTAAGTTCTCATCCCAAGTCGCCCACCCCAAATCCGAGAACCGCACCCCTGCAATCATTAGGATCTGGAAAACCGTAATTTTGTTGGTCCAATTGGAGTGGTGGTCCATATCCTCGCCGGGGCCTTCTTCACCCTTGAATTGTGGATCCAAGCTGCTTGCTTCTTAATCTTCATGGCGGTGTGTGTTGTCAGTAATACTTGGTATGGTCCCATCCACTTTCCTTCCATTTTTCCTGTAGGGGTTGTCCTGAAAAAGTCTTTATATATATATAATCCCCGAGCTTCAAGGGGTGGATTGGTTGATCCAACCCTCTAGCCCTGGTCCCTAAAACAAATGTATGGACTTTATTTAATTGTTTCTGAAGTTCAGTTATATAAGCATATAAATATTCTGATCCTAACTGCGTTAGGTCCTCTCCACTAAATAGAAATTGCTATGGCCTTGCATATAAGATTTTGAAGGGACTCAAATTTCCTTTTATTCTAGGTTTAACTCTAATTCCAAGTAATGCTAAAGGGAGGGATTGAGGCCATGACAAATTAGCTTCTTATCCAATTTTAGCTATTTATTGTTTAATTAAATGGTTCATTTTTTCTACCTGTCCACTTGCCTGTGGTCTATAAGGAGTATGCAGTTGCCAAGCTATCTTTAGAATCTTACTTATCTGTTCTACCACTTGTGCACAAAAATGTGAAACTCTATCAGAAGACATTGCTACTAGAATCCCAAAGCATGCTATTATTTCATTTAACAAGACTTTAACCACTTCTCTTGCTTTGTTTGTTCGACAGGGAAAGGCTTCAGGCCTTCCTGAAAACGTGTCAGTCAGAACCAGTAAATAATGATACCCCCCTTTTCTAGGGAGTTCTGAAAAATCAATTTGCCACTGTTGCCCCGAATAATTTCCTTTACCGATTATTCCAAATTTTATTCTATCCTTGGTATTGGGGTTATTGTGTAAGCAAATGCTACATTGTTGAGTTACTTGTTTTATCATATCGTCCCACTAATGTCTGACTCAGGCTCTTATGCAGTGTGCCAGCTCCCCAGTGCGTTTTATTGTGTTCTGTAAGAACTATGGGCCATGTCAAACTAGAGGGTATTACTATGTGGTTATCTTTTAAATATACTCATCCATCTGGTTTCATTTTACCTTTCAAATCTTCAATTAATTTTAAGTCTTCTTTTGTATAATTTGGATATAGTTTGGATTTTACCGTCTGGTATCAAAGACAATGCCTTCACCTCAGTTATTTCAGCTGCCTGCTTAGCCTCTGCCAATCGATTTTCCAATTTCAAAATCGGTGTTCCCTTTTTGGTGTCCCTGACAATGCATGATAGCTACCTTTTCTGGTTGTTTTACAGCCTCTAACAATTCTAAAATTTCTTCAGCATACTTTGTGTTTTCACTGAGCGGTCAGCAATCCATGGTCTTTCCAAATTGCTCCATGAGCATGTACCACGCCGAATGTATATTTAGAATCTGTCCAAATATTTACCCTTTTTCCCGCTGCCAGTTCCAATGCTCTCGTGAGAGCAACTATCTCCGCCTTTTGAGCTGATGTTCCAGGGGGTAAAGGCTTAGACTCGATTACCTGCTGAGTAGTTGTTATAGCATATCCAGCTTTACGTTGTCTTTGCGTAACAAAACTGCTCCCATCCGTGAACCAAGTTTCTTCCGCATCTTCCATGGGCTCCTCCTTAAGGTCTGGTCGGCTGGAATACACAGTCTCTATAGTTTCTAAACAATCGTGAATCACAGGTTGTGCCGGAGCATCACTAAGAAAAGAGGCTAGATTCACAATATTAATGATCACAATTTCCACGTCGTCCTGTTCTACCAATATTGCTTGATATTTCAAAATCATCAATTCTTGTTTAAGTTGTTTAAAGACTTTTTGTGCTTCTCCAGTCCAGACTAACTTTGACTGGTTAATCTTTATCAATTCACATAGAGGCTTTACCAATAGTCCATCATTATAAATCCAAAGGCGACACCAACCTGTCATTCCTAAAAAGGTTTGTAGCTCCTTTACCATTTGAGGTTCTGGAGTCCGGAAAATGACTTCCTTATGTTCAGTTCCTAGTTCTCGTTGTCCTTCCGAAATGTCAAATCCCAGATAGGTCACACTTTGTTGAGCCAGCTGGACTTTCTGTCAAGAGACTTGAGATCCATTTAAACCCAGAAAATTAAGACGACTTATAGTCCATTGAATACAACTCCCTTTAGTCTCGGTAGCTATTAAGAGATCATCTACATATTGTAACAAAGCACCTTCAGTGTCCGGAGGTATCCATGTTTCGAGTTCCCTTGCTAATTGGTTTCCAAAAATAGTGGGGCTATTCTTGAATCCTTGAGGTAGTAATGTCCACGTAAGCTGCGTCTTTCTGCCTGAATCGGGATTTTCCCATTCAAAGGCGAATAGGTTTTGGCTTTCTGTGGCTAAGCCTAGGCAGAAGAAGGCATCTTTTAAATCCAGTACGGTAAACCAGACTTGACTATTCTTTAATTTAGTCAGCAAAGTATAACGGTTTGCCACTACTGGATGGATATCCTCAGTGATTTTATTTATGGCCCTCAAATCCTGAACTAGCCTATAGCTTTTCCATCTGCCTTTTTAATTGGCAATATGGGTGCATTGTATTCTGATTCGCATTCAAGCAATAATCCATACTGTAAAAATTTATCAATTATCTCTTTAATTCCTTTCCTATCTTCTATCCTCAAAGGATATTACTTAACCTTAACGGGTTTCTCTCCTGGCTTTAATTTAATAATTAGTAAGGTCACATTTTTAGCTCTTCCAGGGACTTCGGTAGCCCAAACTCCTGGACATACTTGATCTGTGATCTCTAAAGGTATTTCACTTTTAGGGTCAGTTTGTATTAGTGCCAAGCTTAACACATTTATTAGTTGTTCTTCTCCTGTTCTTAATTCCATTTTCCCTTTTTCAAAGACAATTTCTGCTCCTACTTGCTCTAATAAATCTCTACCTAAGAGTGCCCATGAGGAGCTAGGCATAGATAAAAATCTGTGTATGCCCCATTGTTTCCCTAACTTGTACTTCAAAGGTTCACAAAAATAAGCCTTTTCGGTTACACCTTATCCTGGTTTCAGTTAGAACAGAGTTAATTTTCTTCCTAGTAGCTGGTAGAATGCTATGTTTTGGCTTAGGATGAGAAGAGTGCTGATAACACCCCGATGTTTTAACTGTTGCAGAGCAGTGCTTATACCAGGCAAAGGACATCTCAGCTTCTTGCTCTGTCCTGCCAACAGGCAGGCTGGGGGTGCAGTAAGAGCTGGGAGGGGACAGACCCAGGACAGGTGACCCAAACTAGCCAAAGGGCTATTCCATAGCATCTGACGTCAGGCTAAACAATACATAGGGGTGGCTAGCCAGGGGGAGGGGGCCGGACTGCTCGGGGTTAGGCTGGGCATCGGTCAGCGGGTGGTGAGCAATTGCATTGTGCATCACTTGTTTGTACACATTATTAGTAGTGGTACTATTATCATCATTGTATTATTATTATTATTATTATTATTATTATTATTATTATTATTATTATTTTGTCTTATTAAACTGTCTTTATCTCAACTCACAGGCTTCACTTTCCATTTCTCTCCCCCGTCCCAGAGAGGGAGGGGGAGGGGGAGCGAACAGCTGCGTGGTGTTTAGCTGCCGGCCGGGTTAAACCACGACACACCTTTTACCCTAACATAATAATTCTGTGAAGGCATTAATGCTTGATTTAGAACTGAATACGTTGCCC
The DNA here is from genome assembly GCF_964035555.1 of Netta rufina. Taxonomy (NCBI): domain Eukaryota; kingdom Metazoa; phylum Chordata; class Aves; order Anseriformes; family Anatidae; genus Netta; species Netta rufina. Next base: position 723,551 of record NC_140134.1, read on the forward strand.
CATAGCAATAAGAAATTTCACTTCCATTCCTCCCCTAGCTTCATTATAACCAGTGGAGGATCCGCTAGGGTAGATTCCCCAGGTCCCCGTTATTCCTGTTGAAATCAGGGGTTGATTACCCTAGGAAAAGGCTAGTCAATTTGTCCTCCAAAGCCAGGTCCAAACCGTTTTGTTTTATTTATTTATTTATTTATTTATTTATTTTCCTTACATTTCGGAGTTGGTCCAAAAATTCCATAGGGCTTTCTTTTAGACCTTGTTGGAAGCATATTCTCAATTCCCAATTCATCCAGGTTTTAGTATTTACTTAACCGTTCATAATTTTCAGGATGATTCGGGTCTTAGTGGGGGTCGGTCAGGGGAATGCAATTGTCCACAGTTCCCTGAACGGTCCCATCAGCAATCCGAGCTCGCACATGAACTCAGGTTGTTTTAAGAGCTGACTGCTTTTCTGTTTCTGTGACAACTCTCTCGGACCGGACCGATCATGGTCCCTTTGCCCTAAAGGGCTAACACCCATGATTTTAAGATCTCTGCCTCAGGCAGAGGCAGAACTATTAACATTCCTACATCCTCTTTCCCTGCTGATTCAACTTCAAACACCTTTAACACTTTCAACAACCCTTTTAACACTTCCTTTATCTTTCTCCAGCCTGTACTTCTCTAATGCCAACATCAAAGGTTCAGTCAGGGGCCAACTTAATTCCGTACCTTTTCCCACCAAGATGCTGAAACATCAGTATACAACATTTCATCCTGTTCTGCTTCTCAAAAAACAACATTAACTGTAGCAAAATATTAGAGTTTAAAGTTCCATTTAGGGGCCACTTTTCTCCACATTCCAGCTTATAAAGCGGCCACCACTGATTACGATATTTTATCAATGTTTTCCTGTTCACACTTCCACCGGCAGATCCTCCATAATCCTTCCAGTGACTTAAAACACAGCCTAACACACTTTTCTTTAAAATTTCACTGCTTGTTTGCCCCCCCCAGTTTCCAGTTTACACTTTCAGAATACACGTTACTTACAAAAGCGTATCACAAAACGTATCACTCACAAAAATACGGGCACGCAATATCTTTCAGTAGCGATGTCATAAAACTACTATTACCAGCAATATTGCCAAAATCACAGTAACAATAGTCAGAGTCAAATTCCACATGCGATAAGTCAGAAAACCGAACTGTGTAACACCGTAACGATATCTTTCTTATAACAATGCCACGAACCTACTATTACCACCAGGAAAATAGCCAAAATCGCAGTAACAATAACCAGAGTTAAATACCATACTCCATGAGTCAGAAAACCGAAACAGACAACACAATTCCAGATGGACCTTAAAGCGAGCTCCTTCCTTAAGGTCCCCAAACATGTACTTATGGTGCTAACCACAAAGTATATACCAAACACTGCCTCGCAGAAGATCACCTTCTGACTTACAGACAGTTCCAGATGACCGGTCTACCAGAAAACCAAACCAGAATAAAGAATATACTCACTTACAATGATGGGGTCCTTGTCTGCCTCCGCAGTGATCCGGTGAGTCGCGGAGTCCCTCTGGGAAATCCCGGGGGTACCCTAGGGAGTCCTGTTCCCAGCAGGTCCTGCGGTCCGGCAGAGAGGTTGTCCCATCTGGGTCGCCAAATTGATTCAAAGATCGAAGCCGAAATTCCTTTAAGTGGTATATTCTTTATTGCAGCGCTGGATGCACGGGGGATCTCTCCACCTATCGTGCATACCCAAAGCAGAAAGCAGTCTTGAATTTATACAATCAATCTATCAATATTCTACAAGCACCTATACATATGCATTACCTATCCCCGCCTTCCCTCGCTTCTCATGCTAATTAGCCTTTTGGCACCTTGCGCCTGCGCAGAGCCTTCCAAGAATTGTGGGCAGGGGTCTTTGGGACGTGGGCAGGGGTCTTTGGGAGGAAGACCCCGAGTCTTCCTCACAGTGTACTTTTCACCTTTGGTCAGGAATCTGCTGAATTGGCATGTTTCTTAATTGCAAGAGCTGGTTGTTGCTAATTCTCCCGTTTGTTGTATCTTTATAATGAATTCCAATGTCCAGTTTCGAGAGTTATAGTCCTTACATTCATTTCTCTGTCCGCCTGCCGCTTCCTTATCATGAGTTCCAGTGTCTTGTTTCGAGATATACAGTCCTTGTCTGGGGATTGTCCTTGCCTCCCCAATACCTCCTTAATCAATCCCCCCTTTTCTTTTCCCATGCAAATTCTTTTGCATCAGATACTTTCATTATTTACAGTAACACAACAAAGCAGGCATCTAAACAACATGCACACAAATATTCCTAACACTACTAATACGATTAGAGCAATGAATACTTGTTTCAACCATTGGAAATTGGGCAACCAGGAGGTTAACTTATTCCATAGTTCACTAAAACTCCAGGAAAGATCATCTTTACTGATCTCATGTAGGATCCTTGTCTGCTTCCAGATTTCTTCCAGGTCGGTAGAGATCCTTCCACTCTGATCTACATACATACAACAACTTGTGTTTATTACTGTACAGACTCCCCCTTGAGTGGCCAGTAACAAGTCTAGGGCCATCCGATTTTGTAATACTACCTGTGATAAACTAGATATCTCTTCTTGTTGAGCCTTTATAGCATCCAGAATTTTGTTTTCTAACTTCTCTATAATTGCAGAAATATTAACTATTGCCTTTTCCAATTCACTCACTCCTAACCATGGGATAAACCATCGCACAAAACTATGAAAAGGGGTGTGTCTCTCTACCAATGGATTGTTAATTTTTCATCTGATTCTCCGGATATGATTTCTCAAGTAACCTCGAGGCACTATATCTTGTACTGTCATATTGGGGACTACCGCTCCAAGAGTGCAAGTTCCCTTCCAATTCTCGGGCAAGACCTTACGGGCTGTATCATTTCATAGCCAATAGCACCCTTTTCCTTCTGGAACCGTCCAGCTGGTTGAATTTGCCCAGCCGCTAGTCGTACTAATATCAATTGTTCAATTACAAGATGTCTGATTTCCCACATAAGTAGTATCCGTATTTATACAATGCTGTTTTCCTATACCCTTAGGCGGGTTACACCTTTGTACACATACATAATAGGATTCTAACGACACGAAGCTACTCACTTCTAGTTCCAAAACTGCTTAATATTTTCGACCCCAAGATGTGTTTTCCCACAAATTAGTCCAAGATAAGTTTGCAGGCAAGGGAATCCCAATTAACGATACACCTTTATTCCCATGCTGTGGCAGATGGGTGCATACCCAACAGTTCGTCTTATTAGCTACTTGAGAAATTGTTTGTATTAAGGTCAGGTGTAAGTTCTCATCCCAAGTTGCCCACCCCAAATCCGAGAACCGCACCCCTGCAATCATTAGGATCTGGAAAACCGTAATTTTGTTGGTCCAATTGGAGTGGTGGTCCATATCCTCGCCGGGGCCTTCTTCACCCTTGAATTGTGGATCCAAGCTGCTTGCTTCTTAATCTTCATGGCGGTGTGTGTTGTCAGTAATACTTGGTATGGTCCCATCCACTTTCCTTCCATTTTTCCTGTAGGGGTTGTCCTGAAAAAGTCTTTATATATATATAATCCCCGAGCTTCAAGGGGTGGATTGGTTGATCCAACCCTCTAGCCCTGGTCCCTAAAACAAATGTATGGACTTTATTTAATTGTTTCTGAAGTTCAGTTATATAAGCATATAAATATTCTGATCCTAACTGCGTTAGGTCCTCTCCACTAAATAGAAATTGCTATGGCCTTGCATATAAGATTTTGAAGGGACTCAAATTTCCTTTTATTCTAGGTTTAACTCTAATTCCAAGTAATGCTAAAGGGAGGGATTGAGGCCATGACAAATTAGCTTCTTATCCAATTTTAGCTATTTATTGTTTAATTAAATGGTTCATTTTTTCTACCTGTCCACTTGCCTGTGGTCTATAAGGAGTATGCAGTTGCCAAGCTATCTTTAGAATCTTACTTATCTGTTCTACCACTTGTGCACAAAAATGTGAAACTCTATCAGAAGACATTGCTACTAGAATCCCAAAGCATGCTATTATTTCATTTAACAAGACTTTAACCACTTCTCTTGCTTTGTTTGTTCGACAGGGAAAGGCTTCAGGCCTTCCTGAAAACGTGTCAGTCAGAACCAGTAAATAATGATACCCCCCTTTTCTAGGGAGTTCTGAAAAATCAATTTGCCACTGTTGCCCCGAATAATTTCCTTTACCGATTATTCCAAATTTTATTCTATCCTTGGTATTGGGGTTATTGTGTAAGCAAATGCTACATTGTTGAGTTACTTGTTTTATCATATCGTCCCACTAATGTCTGACTCAGGCTCTTATGCAGTGTGCCAGCTCCCCAGTGCGTTTTATTGTGTTCTGTAAGAACTATGGGCCATGTCAAACTAGAGGGTATTACTATGTGGTTATCTTTTAAATATACTCATCCATCTGGTTTCATTTTACCTTTCAAATCTTCAATTAATTTTAAGTCTTCTTTTGTATAATTTGGATATAGTTTGGATTTTACCGTCTGGTATCAAAGACAATGCCTTCACCTCAGTTATTTCAGCTGCCTGCTTAGCCTCTGCCAATCGATTTTCCAATTTCAAACTCGGTGTTCCCCTTTTGGTGTCCCTGACAATGCATGATAGCTACCTTTTCTGGTTGTTTTACAGCCTCTAACAATTCTAAAATTTCTTCAGCATACTTTGTGTTTTCACTGAGCGGTCAGCAATCCATGGTCTTTCCAAATTGCTCCATGAGCATGTACCACGCCGAATGTATATTTAGAATCTGTCCAAATATTTACCCTTTTTCCCGCTGCCAGTTCCAATGCTCTCGTGAGAGCAACTATCTCCGCCTTTTGAGCTGATGTTCCAGGGGGTAAAGGCTTAGACTCGATTACCTGCTGAGTAGTTGTTATAGCATATCCAGCTTTACGTTGTCTTTGCGTAACAAAACTGCTCCCATCCGTGAACCAAGTTTCTTCCGCATCTTCCATGGGCTCCTCCTTAAGGTCTGGTCGGCTGGAATACACAGTCTCTATAGTTTCTAAACAATCGTGAATCACAGGTTGTGCCGGAGCATCACTAAGAAAAGAGGCTAGATTCACAATATTAATGATCACAATTTCCACGTCGTCCTGTTCTACCAATATTGCTTGATATTTCAAAATCATCAATTCTTGTTTAAGTTGTTTAAAGACTTTTTGTGCTTCTCCAGTCCAGACTAACTTTGACTGGTTAATCTTTATCAATTCACATAGAGGCTTTACCAATAGTCCATCATTATAAATCCAAAGGCGACACCAACCTGTCATTCCTAAAAAGGTTTGTAGCTCCTTTACCATTTGAGGTTCTGGAGTCCGGCAAATGACTTCCTTATGTTCAGTTCCTAGTTCTCGTTGTCCTTCCGAAATGTCAAATCCCAGATAGGTCACACTTTGTTGAGCCAGCTGGACTTTCTGTCAAGAGACTTGATATCCATTTAAACCCAGAAAATTAAGACGACTTATAGTCCATTGAATACAACTCCCTTTAGTCTCGGTAGCTATTAAGAGATCATCTACATATTGTAACAAAGCACCTTCAGTGTCCGGAGGTATCCATGTTTCGAGTTCCCTTGCTAATTGGTTTCCAAAAATAGTGGGGCTATTCTTGAATCCTTGAGGTAGTAATGTCCACGTAAGCTGCGTCTTTCTGCCTGAATCGGGATTTTCCCATTCAAAGGCGAATAGGTTTTGGCTTTCTGTGGCTAAGCCTAGGCAGAAGAAGGCATCTTTTAAATCCAGTACGGTAAACCAGACTTGACTATTCTTTAATTTAGTCAGCAAAGTATAACGGTTTGCCACTACTGGATGGATATCCTCAGTGATTTTATTTATGGCCCTCAAATCCTGAACTAGCCTATAGCTTTTTCATCTGCCTTTTTAATTGGCAATATGGGTGCATTGTATTCTGATTCGCATTCAAGCAATAATCCATACTGTAAAAATTTATCAATTATCTCTTTAATTCCTTTCCTATCTTCTATCCTCAAAGGATATTACTTAACCTTAACGGGTTTCTCTCCTGGCTTTAATTTAATAATTAGTAAGGTCACATTTTTAGCTCTTCCAGGGACTTCGGTAGCCCAAACTCCTGGACATACTTGATCTGTGATCTCTAAAGGTATTTCACTTTTAGGGTCAGTTTGTATTAGTGCCAAGCTTAACACATTTATTAGTTGTTCTTCTCCTGTTCTTAATTCCATTTTCCCTTTTTCAAAGACAATTTCTGCTCCTACTTGCTCTAATAAATCTCTACCTAAGAGTGCCCATGAGGAGCTAGGCATAGATAAAAATCTGTGTATGCCCCATTGTTTCCCTAACTTGTACTTCAAAGGTTCACAAAAATAAGCCTTTTCGGTTACACCTTATCCTGGTTTCAGTTAGAACAGAGTTAATTTTCTTCCTAGTAGCTGGTAGAATGCTATGTTTTGGCTTAGGATGAGAAGAGTGCTGATAACACCCCGATGTTTTAACTGTTGCAGAGCAGTGCTTATACCAGGCAAAGGACATCTCAGCTTCTTGCTCTGTCCTGCCAACAGGCAGGCTGGGGGTGCAGTAAGAGCTGGGAGGGGACAGACCCAGGACAGGTGACCCAAACTAGCCAAAGGGCTATTCCATAGCATCTGACGTCAGGCTAAACAATACATAGGGGTGGCTAGCCAGGGGGAGGGGGCCGGACTGCTCGGGGTTAGGCTGGGCATCGGTCAGCGGGTGGTGAGCAATTGCATTGTGCATCACTTGTTTGTACACATTATTAGTAGTGGTACTATTATCATCATTGTATTATTATTATTATTATTATTATTATTATTATTATTATTATTATTATTTTGTCTTATTAAACTGTCTTTATCTCAACTCACAGGCTTCACTTTCCATTTCTCTCCCCCGTCCCAGAGAGGGAGGGGGAGGGGGAGCGAACAGCTGCGTGGTGTTTAGCTGCCGGCCGGGTTAAACCACGACACACCTTTTACCCTAACATAATAATTCTGTGAAGGCATTAATGCTTGATTTAGAACTGAATACGTTGCCCCATAGCAATAAGAAATTTCACTTCCATTCCTCCCCTAGCTTCATTATAACCAGTGGAGGATCCGCTAGGGTAGATTCCCCAGGTCCCCGTTATTCCTGTTGAAATCAGGGGTTGATTACCCTAGGAAAAGGCTAGTCAATTTGTCCTCCAAAGCCAGGTCCAAACCGTTTTGTTTTATTTATTTATTTATTTATTTATTTATTTTCCTTACATTTCGGAGTTGGTCCAAAAATTCCATAGGGCTTTCTTTTAGACCTTGTTGGAAGCATATTCTCAATTCCCAATTCATCCAGGTTTTAGTATTTACTTAACCGTTCATAATTTTCAGGATGATTCGGGTCTTAGTGGGGTCGGTCAGGGGAATGCAATTGTCCACAGTTCCCTGAACGGTCCCATCAGCAATCCGAGCTCGCACATGAACTCAGGTTGTTTTAAGAGTTGACTGGTTTTCTGTTTCTGTGACAAACTCTCTTGACCGGACCGATCATGGTCCCTTTGCCCTAAAGGGCTAACACCCATGATTTTAAGATCTCTGCCTCGGGCAGAGGCAGAACTATTAACATTCCTACATCCTCTTTCCCTGCTCATTCAACTTCAAACACCTTTAACACTTTCAACAACCCTTTTAACACTTCCTTTATCTTTCTCCAGCCTGTACTTCTCTAATGCCAACATCAAAGGTTCAGTCAGGGGCCAACTTAATTCCGTACCTTTTCCCACCAAGATGCTGAAACATCAGTATACAACATTTCATCCTGTTCTGCTTCTCAAAAAACAACATTAACTGTAGCAAAATATTAGAGTTTAAAGTTCCATTTAGGGGCCACTTTTCTCCACATTCCAGCTTATAAAGCGGCCACCACTGATTACGATATTTTATCAATGTTTTCCTGTTCACACTTCCACCGGCAGATCCTCCAATATCCTTCCAGTGACTTAAAACACAGCCTAACACACTTTTCTTTAAAATTTCACTGCTTGTTTGCCCCCCCCAGTTTCCAGTTTACACTTTCAGAATACACATGTTACTTACAAAAGCGTATCACAAAACGTATCACTCACAAAAATACGGGCACGCAATATCTTTCAGTAGCGATGTCATAAAACTACTATTACCAGCAATATTGCCAAAATCACAGTAACAATAGTCAGAGTCAAATTCCACATGCGATAAGTCAGAAAACCAAACTGTGTAACACCGTAACGATATCTTTCTTATAACAATGCCACGAACCTACTATTACCACCAGGAAAATAGCCAAAATCGCAGTAACAATAACCAGAGTTAAATACCATACTCCATGAGTCAGAAAACCGAAATAGACAACACAATTCCAGATGGACCTTAAAGCGAGCTCCTTCCTTAAGGTCCCCAAACATGTACTTATGGTGCTAACCACAAAGTATATACCAAACACTGCCTCGCAGAAGATCACCTTCTGACTTACAGACAGTTCCAGATGACCGGTCTACCAGAAAACCAAACCAGAATAAAGAATATACTCACTTACAATGATGGGGTCCTTGTCCGCCTCCGCAGTGATCCGGTGAGTCGCGGAGTCCCGCCGGGAAATCCCGGGGGTACCCTAGGGAGTCCTGTTCCCAGCGGGTCCTGCGGTCCGGCAGAGAGGTTGTCCCATCTGGGTCGCCAAATTGATTCAAAGATCGAAGCCGAAATTCCTTTAAGTGGTATATTCTTTATTGCAGCGCTGGATGCACGGGGGATCTCTCCACCTATCGTGCATACCCAAAGCAGAAAGCAGTCTTGAATTTATACAATCAATCTATCAATATTCTACAAGCACCTATACATATGCATTACCTATCCCCGCCTTCCCTCGCTTCTCATGCTAATTAGCCTTTTGGCACCTTGCGCCTGCGCAGAGCTTTCCAAGTATTGTGGGATGGGGTCAATGGGACGTGGGCAGGGGTCTTTGGGAGGAAGACCCCGAGTCTTCCTCACAGTGTACTTTTCACCTTTGGTCAGGAATCTGCTGAATTGGCATGTTTCTTAATTGCAAGAGCTGGTTGTTGCTAATTCTCCCGTTTGTTGTATCTTTATAATGAATTCCAATGTCCAGTTTCGAGATTTATAGTCCTTACATTCGTTTCTCTGTCCGCCTGCCGCTTCCTTATCATGAGTTCCAGTGTCTTGTTTCGAGATATACAGTCCTTGTCTGGGGATTGTCCTTGCCTCCCCAATACCTCCTTAATCAGCCTGCACACAATTATCTGAGAATGAAAGCTGCTTTCCAGTAATTCAGAAAGCCAAGTTACGTCTCAGCCTTGAGCATCTCGGGCTTTTGGGCCTGTCTGTAACATTTGGCACCAGCACTAATACTTTTTTTGGCATATGTTTAGCGTTTGGGGCCTGTGTCTGGGATTTGGGCCCTGTCTCGAACCACTGGGGCTTTGTCCTGGGTTTTGGAGCCTGCCTCTAGAGTTCAGGGCCTGTGATTAGGCTTTTGGGGTCTGTGTCTGGGGGCCGGTATCTGGGGGCAAGGGGGGAGCTGCTTGTAGACCCTAGGGGCCAGCATTGAGGAGCTGACTCTACACCTTTGGGGCCTGCTTCTGGGGGGGGGAGGGTTGAGACCAGCATCTGGAGGAGGGGTGGGAGCTCTTTGTATTCCTTTGGAGCCATTGTCGGTAGGGGGGGGGAAGGGGAGGGTTGGTTGGGAGCTGCTTGTACACTGTTGGAGCCTGGGTTGAGGGAGGAGGTTTGGAGCTGCTTCTACACCTTTGGGCCTGGCATCGGGGGTAGGGGGTTGGGTGCTGGTTGTAGGGGCCTGTGTTTGGGGGGGGGGGGCTTGGGACCTGCGTCTGGGGGAGGGGTGGGAGCTGCTTGTACACCTTTGGGGCCTGCATCTGTGGGGGGTCAGGGCCTGTGTCTAGCGGGCTGGGAACTGCTTGTACAATGTAGGAATCTGTTTCTGCAGGGTGGCTGGGAGCTGTTTGTACAACTTTGGGGCCAGCATCTGGGGGTGGCTGGGAGCTGCCTGTACACTGTAGGGGCCTGTGTTTGTGGGGGGGCTTGGGGGCCTCCCTCGGGGGGGGGGGGGGGGGGAGGGTTGGGAGCTGCTTGTATAGGGTAGGGGGCCTGCCTGGCAGGGGTTGGGAGCTGCTTGTAGAATTTGGGTCCCTGTGTCTGGGGGGGGGTTGGGGCCTGTGTCTCAGGGGTGTTGGGAACTGGTTGTACACCTTTGGGTCCTGTCTCTCGGGGGGGAGCTACTTGTACCCTTACCATAAGCCGTACTCTAACACATACTTCTACCAGTACCCTTACCGTAACCCTTACCTTTACCCTTACTCTTACCCTTACCAAAGCATTACCCTTACCCTTAACGTAAGCCTAAACCTTAACCTTATCCTTACACTTACACTTACCGTAACCCTTACCCTTTCTGCTACACTTACCCTTAGCCTAAATCTAAACCTTACACTTACCCTAACCCTAACACTTACCCTTACCATTACCCATATACTTACTCTTACCCTAACCCTAAATCTTACCCAAACACTTACCCTGAACCTTACATTAACCCTAAACCGTACCCTAAAACTTACACTTACTCTTAACCTTAACCTTACGCTTAACCTTAACCTACTACTTACCCTTTCTTATCCGTCACCCTACACCTAAAATTAACCCTAACCATTACCCTAACACTTACCCTTACCCTAACCCAAACCCTAATCCTAACTCTAAACCTTACCCTGACTTGTACACTTATCCTTATCCTTACACTTACCCTAACACTTACCCTTACACTTATCCTTATACATAGAACTTACCCTTACCCTAAAAATTAACCTTAACCTAACTCTAACCCTAACCCTTACCTTAACCCTTACCCTGACCCTTACATTAACCCTTACCCTTACCCTAAAACTTACACTCTTAACCTTAACCTTACCCTTAACCTTAACCTAAACCTAATACTTACCCTTCCGTTTCCCTCACCCTAACCCTTAAATTAACCCTAACCATTACCCTAACACCTCCCCTTACCCTAACCCTTACTCTAACCCTTACAATGACCCGTACCCTTACACATACACTTACACTTACTCTTACCCTAAACCTTACCCTTACCATAAGCCATATTCTAACAAATTCTACCTGTACCCTTACCCTTACCGTAATCCTTACCCTTTATGTTACCCTAAACCTTACCCTTACCCTAACACTTACCCTTATCGTAAACCTTACCCTTTCTGCTACATTTACCATTAGCCTAAATCTAAACCTTACACTTACCCTTACCTTAACCCAATACTTACCCTTACGTTTCCCTCACCCTAACCCTAAAATTAACCCTAACCATTATTCTAACACTTACCCTTACCCTAACCCTAACCCTTACTCTAACCCTTACCCTGACCCATACCCTTACACTCACCCTTACCCTTACATTACCCTAACTCTTACCCATACCATAACCCATACCCTAACACATATTTGTACCCTTAACCTTACCGTTACCCTTACCCTTACTCTATCCGTTACCCTTACGCTTACCCTTAACATAAACCTTACCATTAATCTTACCCTTACGCTAACCCTTACCCTTACCCTATCCCTTACACTTATCCCTATCCATACCCTTAACCTTACCCCAACCCTTACCCTTAAGCTGAACCTAACCCTAAACCTTACCCCAAACCTTTCCCTGAACCTTACATTAACCCTAACCCTTAACCTAAACCTTACACTTACTCTTAACCTTAACCTTACCCTTAACCTTAAGCTAGTACTTAACCTTACATTTTTCTCACCCTAATCCTAAAATTAACCCTAACCATTACCCTAACACTTACCCTTACCCTAACCCAAACCCTAATCCTAACTCTAAACCTTACCCTGACTTGTACACTTATCCTTATCCTTACACTTACCCTAACACTTACCCTTACACTTATCCTTATACATAGAACTTACCCTTACCCTAAAAATTAACCTTAACCTAACTCTAACCCTAACCCTTACCTTAACCCTTACCCTGACCCTTACATTAACCCTTACCCTTACCCTAAAACTTACACTCTTAACCTTAACCTTACCCTTAACCTTAACCTAAACCTAATACTTACCCTTCCGTTTCCCTCACCCTAACCCTTAAATTAACCCTAACCATTACCCTAACACCTCCCCTTACCCTAACCCTTACTCTAACCCTTACAATGACCCGTACCCTTACACATACACTTACACTTACTCTTACCCTAAACCTTACCCTTACCATAAGCCATATTCTAACAAATTCTACCTGTACCCTTACCCTTACCGTAATCCTTACCCTTTATGTTACCCTAAACCTTACCCTTACCCTAACACTTACCCTTATCGTAAACCTTACCCTTTCTGCTACATTTACCATTAGCCTAAATCTAAACCTTACACTTACCCTTACCTTAACCCAATACTTACCCTTACGTTTCCCTCACCCTAACCCTAAAATTAACCCTAACCATTATTCTAACACTTACCCTTACCCTAACCCTAACCCTTACTCTAACCCTTACCCTGACCCATACCCTTACACTCACCCTTACCCTTACATTACCCTAACTCTTACCCATACCATAACCCATACCCTAACACATATTTGTACCCTTAACCTTACCGTTACCCTTACCCTTACTCTATCCGTTACCCTTACGCTTACCCTTAACATAAACCTTACCATTAATCTTACCCTTACGCTAACCCTTACCCTTACCCTATCCCTTACACTTATCCCTATCCATACCCTTAACCTTACCCCAACCCTTACCCTTAAGCTGAACCTAACCCTAAACCTTACCCCAAACCTTTCCCTGAACCTTACATTAACCCTAACCCTTAACCTAAACCTTACACTTACTCTTAACCTTAACCTTACCCTTAACCTTAAGCTAGTACTTAACCTTACATTTTTCTCACCCTAATCCTAAAATTAACCCTAACCATTACCCTAACACTTACCCTTACCCTAACCCAAACCCTAATCCTAACTCTAAACCTTACCCTGACTTGTACACTTATCCTTATCCTTACACTTACCCTAACACTTACCCTTACACTTATCCTTATACATAGAACTTACCCTTACCCTAAAAATTAACCTTAACCTAACTCTAACCCTAACCCTTACCTTAACCCTTACCCTGACCCTTACATTAACCCTTACCCTTACCCTAAAACTTACACTCTTAACCTTAACCTTACCCTTAACCTTAACCTAAACCTAATACTTACCCTTCCGTTTCCCTCACCCTAACCCTAAAATTAACCCTAACCATTACCCTAACACCTCCCCTTACCCTAACCCTTACTCTAACCCTTACAATGACCCGTACCCTTACACATACACTTACACTTACTCTTACCCTAAACCTTACCCTTACCATAAGCCATATTCTAACAAATTCTACCTGTACCCTTACCCTTACCGTAATCCTTACCCTTTACGTTACCCTAAACCTTACCCTTACCCTAACACTTACCCTTATCGTAAACCTTACCCTTTCTGCTACATTTACCATTAGCCTAAATCTAAACCTTACACTTACCCTTACCTTAACCCAATACTTACCCTTACGTTTCCCTCACCCTAACCCTAAAATTAACCCTAACCATTATTCTAACACTTACCCTTACCCTAACCCTAACCCTTACTCTAACCCTTACCCTGACCCATACCCTTACACTCACCCTTACCCTTACATTACCCTAACTCTTACCCATACCATAACCCATACCCTAACACATATTTGTACCCTTAACCTTACCGTTACCCTTACCCTTACTCTATCCGTTACCCTTACGCTTACCCTTAACATAAACCTTACCATTAATCTTACCCTTACGCTAACCCTTACCCTTACCCTATCCCTTACACTTATCCCTATCCATACCCTTAACCTTACCCCAACCCTTACCCTTAAGCTGAACCTAACCCTAAACCTTACCCCAAACCTTTCCCTGAACCTTACATTAACCCTAACCCTTAACCTAAACCTTACACTTACTCTTAACCTTAACCTTACCCTTAACCTTAAGCTAGTACTTAACCTTACATTTTTCCCACCCTAATGCTAATATTAACCCTAACCATTACCCTAATACTTAACCGTTACACTTACCCTTATTCTATCCGTTACTCTTACACTTTCCCTTAACATAAACCTTACCCTTGACCTTACCCTTACCATAAGCCATACATCAACACTTACATGTACACTTACGCTTACACTTACCCTAGCAATTACTCGTACAATTACCCTTAACCTAACCATAAACATTAAGGATAAGCTTAAGGGTCACCCTTAAGGTTAACGTTATCCTAACACTTACACTTAAGTTCAGGGTAAGGGTTAGAGTAAGGGTAAGTGTTAGGGTAATGGTTAGGCTAATTTTAGGTTTAGGGTGAGGGAAACGGAAGGGTAAGTATTAGGTTAAGTTTAAGGATAAGGTTAAGAGTTATGGTAAGGGTTCGGTTTAATGTAAGGGTAAGGGTTTGGGAAATGTTTAGGATAAGGGTAAGAGAAGGGATAATGGTAAGGGTAAGGATGATGTTTAGTGTAAGGGTTAGATTTAGTTAAGGGTAAGGGTTAGTGTAAGTTTAAGAGTAAGGGTAAGTGTAAGGGTATGTGTAAAAGTACGGGTAATTGTAAGGGTTTGAGTAAGGGTTAGGGTAAGGGTAAGTGTTAGGGTAATGGTTAGGGTTAATTTTAGGGTTAGGGTGAGGGAAACGTAAGAGTAAGTATTAGGTTACAGCTAAGGTTAAGGTTAAGAGTAAGTGTAAGGTTTAGTGTAAGGATTAGGGTTAATGTAAGGGTCAAGGTAAGGGTTGGGGTAAAGGTTTAGGTAAAGGGTAAAAATATGTATATTGTAAGTGTGAGGGGTTAGGGTAATGGTTAGATTTTAGTTAGATTTAGGTAAGGGTGAGGGTTCGGGTAAGGTTTAGAATTAGGCAAAGGGTAAGTGTAGCAGAAAGGGTAAGGTTTAGGATAAGGGTAAGTGTTAGGATAAGGGTAAGGTTTAGGGTTAGCTTAATAGTAAGGTTAAGGGTAATTGTACGAGTAATTGCTAGGGTAAGTGCAAGCGTAAGTGTACATGTAAGTGTTGTTGTATGGCTTATGGTAAGGGTAAGGTCAAGGGTAAGGTTTATGTTAAGGGTAAGCGTAAGGGTAACGGATAGAGTAAGGGTAAGGGTAAGGTTAAGGGTAACGGTAAGGTTAAGGGTACAAATATGTGTTAGGGTATGGGTTATGGTATGGGTAAGAATTAGGGTAAGTATAAGGGTAAGGGTAAGTGTAAGTGTAAGGGTACAGGTCAGGGTAAGGGTTAGAGTAAGGGTTAGGGTTAGGGTAAGGTTAAGTGTTAGGGTAATGGTTAGGGTCAGTTCTGGGGTTAAAGTCAGGAAAACGTATGCGTAAGTATTAGGTTAATGTTAAGGGTAAGGTTAAGGTTAAGAGTAAGTGTAAGGTTTAGGGTAAGGGTTAGGGTTAATGTAAGGGTCAGGGTAAGGGTTGGGGTAAGGTTTAGGGTAAGGGTTAGGTTAAGGATAAGTGTTAGGGTAAGGGTAAGGTTAATGGTAACCGTAAGTGTAAAGGTAAGGGTTAGGGTAAGGGTAAGAATAAGGGTATGGGTAATGATAAGGGTGAGGGTTAGGCTAAGGGTAAGTGTAAGGTTTAGATTTAGGCAAAGGGTAAGTGTAGCAGAAAGGGTAAGCTTTACAGTAAGTTTTAAGGTTTAGGCTTAGGTTAAGGGTAAGGGTAAGGGTACGGGTCAGGGTAAGGGTTAGAGTAAGGGTTTGAGCATGGGTAAGGGAAAGGGTTAGGATAAATGTAAGGGTGCAAGCAAGGATTAGGGCAAGAGTAAGTGTAAGGGTAATAGAAAGGGTTAGGGTAAGTGTAAGGGTAAGGGAAAGTGTTAGGATATGTTTTAGGGGAAGCAGAAGGGTAAGGGTTAGGTTAAGTGTAAGGGGAAGGGGAAGGTAAGGGGAAGGGTTGGAGTAAGGTATAGGGTAAGGGTAAGGTTATGGTTAAAGGAAAGAGTAAGGGTAAGGAAAAAGTAAAGGTAAGGATTTGGGTAATGGTAAGGGTGAGAAGGGTTAGGGTAAGGGTTACGGTAAGGGTTAGGTAACGCAGTGTACAACCTGGGACGTCACACGCAGAGCTGCCTCTGGCAAGGTGAGTGAGGAACAGATGTAGCAGTTGTTGTAGGTCTGTCTCACTGTTCCTCTAAGCATCCCCTCTTTGTCTTTTAGAGGTGTTGTAGCTGTTTGAAGAGGGTAGATTGAAGCATCTGCCTCAGGGGCTGGTAAGCGGCAGAGGTAAGGGAGCAGATGAGAGTAACTTACCTAGTTGTGCTGTGTCTTTGGATGCTGCATCGGCCTATGCGTTTCTTTTTCTTTCACAGGTGTCTCGCACAGGCTCAAAGGAGCAAACTGCACTCTGAAGAGCTGTGTAAGAAGAGGGGCTGGTCATGAGCTGGGTTGGAGCAGAACGACCAAGTAGCACAAGGTGACTATGAAAGGTGTCTCTCTTGCTTTGCAGGTGCCGCGGCAGGCTCTCCACAGAAGTGGATAAGGATATGAGATAAGGCCAGAGAGCGACAAGGAGCGGCACGTGCAAACGTAATGTTTAGGGTTAGCTTAATAGTAAGGTTAAGGGTAATTGTACGAGTAATTACTAGGGTAAGTGCAAGCGTAAGTGTACATGTAAGTGTTGTTGTATGGCTTATGATAAGGGTGTGAGGAATGTTTTAACAATTCGTGTCCATAAAGAACAATTCTGTTTGAATCCTGTCTGCCTCTGGGCCCTGCACTGGCAATTTAATTCTTGAACCTCAGCTGCAGTGTGTCCCAGTCTCCCCCTCATTCTAGTCAATTTATCACTCCTTAAATTTATGAACCTGTTTGCTTTTGTTATTCCGGACTTCTATTTCTAACACTGCTATAGATGTGTCTGTGAATGGCTGGGGAAGAATGTTTTAATTACTCGTGAAGCTGTTTGTGTTTGGTGTCTGGGAGTTTCAGAACAACTGATAACAACTAGTGACTGTTATGGGATACTATGCGGATCTTTGGTATCTGGTTAGGGGGGCCGAGAGATTAAGAGGAAGGAAAAAGAAGCTGAAGGACGGCTGGGAGACAAGACTTGAAGAGACTGTTCTATAAACTTGGTATGGTGCCAAGTAAGTACAAAGGGGGAGAGGAAGACTACGAGCCTTCAGCATGAAAGACCCCTAGAGACCCCCAGAAGAGACCCCAGAGGAGACTGCGCATGCTCCAGTAGGAGAGACTGCACCCCGGAAGCTAATTTTAATAATCTATTTTTTTTAGAAGTAGTAATGAATATGTATTAGTGTAGGAGCATAAAAATCAGCTGCTTGATGTAACCGGTGTGCGTCCTGGTGGAGCGGAGACTCCCGGTGCACCCAGCGCTGTTTGCTTACCTCTATTCCTTTATATTCTTTCAATAAATCCTATTTTTTTATTTAATCCTAATTTGAATCCTGAGCCATTTATAACAATTTTGGGGCTCGTCCGGGATGGCTATAGTTCCTGAATTCTGATTTAATCTAGGAGAGGCGCCCCACCATTTGGTGGCTCCTGTTTGAGTCAGATCGGGACTAATGCCATCCTGAACCTGAATAAAGGTAAGCAAAGAATTTGTTTTGTTTTGTTTTTTTTTTGAGCTCCCTTGCTGGCTGTTTTTTGCCTGTAATTCTGCGCGCGAAGATCCGGATGAAGACGACAAGGTCGTTTGGATACCGTTCGGTTGGATTCCGGTGTCCGGAATCGAACCGGATGAAGACGACAGTCATTTGTGGATACCGTCTGGTTCGATCCCAGACGAAGACAGCAGAGATGCTTGTGGATACCGTCCAGTTGGATTCTGGATGAAGACGACTGATTCGTAAGATACTGTCCGGTTGGGTAAAGGTGCGGTTGCTAGTGTTTGTGTGTGAGAGTGTAACTGAGACTTCTAAAGTCCGCGTGGAGGTCTTTTTGTTTTCTCACCGGTTCTAATCTCCTGTCGGGGGTGCTGGGCTGGTGAAGAGAGGGATACGTGGGTGTGTGATAGGTCCTAAACCCCCTGCAAGACACTCTCACTAGGGGCAACCAAGGGCTGTGGGAATTGCCACTAGTAAAATTCCCGGATGGGTCAGATAAAATCGAAGACCAAGGACCAGAAAGGGAGCAAATTACCAGATATATGACCAAAAAGTCCATTACGAAGAATGATTAGAAATTGGAACAATAGGGGCCCCAGAAAATTAAAGAGTAAATTAAAAATGATCCTGTATTATATGATAGAATGACCAAAAGAACTCTTAAGACCCCATGTATTTTGATCCACGGAGGACGGGGTCTGTCAGGCTTTGAACATTAATAGTAGAATACCCATGGATCCAGAAAAGAGCAAGCTGAAACATTGGAATTAGAAATTAGAGAGCAATTGATTAAGAATGAATATGTGCTACATTTGTGCCTGTGCTGCACTTATACCACCAGATAACAGGAGCCTCTCGGACCCTGAGAACCAGATCAAAAACAACCTCATGGTTCGGACTTTAATCAAGGGGTCTGAGATAAGGAGGACTGCTCACAAAGGGACAGGTTAGGAATATGTATATGTATAGGAATGTTCATGTATATGTAACTCTTTACTAGAGCAATTTGCCATGTTAGGCGTGCACGACTTTGGTGGGACTACCCACCCCGTGCTGCATGGAACTGAGTAAACATACCTACTTTACAATCTTACTGATTGTGGAGTCAGCTTTCTGTGAGTCATTTTGGTGAGCCAGGCAGAAGACACTCTGCTCGGCTGCGGGATCGGCTGCAGCACGGACGCCCCTAGGTGCACCCTGAGCGTTTTTGCTCGGAGGGGACTCCACTCTCAGCTGCTCACCGCAGGAGCAAAGATCTCCTGAAACTGCAAACAAACGGTATGTTTTCAGCTGCTGGAGGGATACTAACTGGAGTGTTAATAATTGTATGTGTTTTTATGTATGTATTTTGTGTTGACATTTTATATATTGTAATATTTGCATATTGGATGTATTTTGTGTTGAAAGTATTTGTGTAAATGTAAGGGTTTGAAACAAAGTGTTACAAGTCACTTCACGAAGAACACAGTCAGAGACAATACTTGTTTGGTTGGTTATCATTCTAAATTATATTCCTGTGGTATGAATGAGATGTGCTGGAGGCCTCCGTGTGCGATTGTGCTGTGTGAGTGAGACGCAGCGTTGCTGCAAAGCGAGTGCAGAGTTCCGATCCGTTGTTCCGCACTCTCCACAAGGGGAGTGGGCAGAGACGAACGAAGTGCTTGACAGACTGAAAAGAAGTGCTGTTTTATCCAAGTTTTGAGTGGTGGTGCCCAGTGTATCTTGTGTATCTTGTGTATCCTATTTTTGCTCTTAAATGTTTTGACCGTGACAAGAAAAAGGCAGGAGCATGATATGACATGCTTTCTGCAACATATGAGGCCTGCACAGGCCGAGACCTGGACTCGCTGAGACCTGAACAGGCCAAGAGACCGGAGCGGCGCCGAGAGACTGGAGTGGCGCTGGGAGACCCGAGACACTACGGAGGGACTACCGCTGGACGGAGAGAGCCCTGAGAGACGCTGCAGAGCCACGGACGGCTCTGAGAGAAACAGAATAGACCGGACAGAAGCCGGAAAACGCGGGGAATTGAAGTAATTGCGGGACATCCGAGATCGAGTTGCTACGGGAGACCAGAGGCGTCAGTGGACACCGGTAGCCGACCCTCACCGTGTGGCCAGTCGGCACAGAGCAGAGGGGCAGACATCAGGACCCTGCAGCCTGTCTGACGTAACCATGGAGGCAGCGGCAGCAGTGGCTGTGCTGCTTCACTCTAGCATTCTTTTTATAAAAGGTTTATCTTGCAATGCAAAAAAGACTATTAGTCCCCAGATCGGTGTTATAACTGTTACTAATGATGACTTAGCTCTATTGCAGGGCAGGAGTGCAGAGACGCAGATTACACTGCCAAATGACCACCAGCAGGCTCTTTCACAAACCTAAGGTTGCAGCTGGCACTGCCTGCAGTCGTATAGCAGACGTTACACTCTCTCTCCTAACTAGTAATCATGTGTCTCATCCATTTGTGGTGAATGGTCAGTGGGTCAGTGGCAAAAAGAAAAGGAGGATGCCACTGACACTAACAGCATGGGTAATAGGAGTAGTATAAGTGACACAGGTGACGGTGCGAGGCGAGGCGCTCTGCCTGCTGCTCGCCTTCGCCTGACTGTGCACTGCTGCCGACGGTGCTAGAGTAAAATGTGAAGACTGCTCAGATGGCAGTGATGAGAGTGTTTGTGTGAAGAAGATGTGTGAAGAAGATGTGTGCTGAATCTGACTTTGTGTGCAACAGTGGTCAGTGTGTGCCAAACAGGTGGCAGTGTGAAGGGGATCTGGATTGTGAAGATGGGTCTGACGAAAGTGCTGAGCTGTGTCATATGAGAACAGTGTCATGGAAATGTGATGGTGAAAAAGACTGTGGCAGTGGAGAAGATGAAGAGAATTGTGGCGATGTGATAGAGATCCTTACTGTAAGGATGGAAGAGATGAAATTAACTGCCCTTCCTGGACCTGTAGGCCAGACCAGTTCAGATGTGAACTGTGTCCATGGGAGTAGGCAGTGCAGTGGTGTGAGAGACTGTCTGGATGGCACTGATGAAGCAAACTGTAACAATGTTATTCAGTGCTCTGGACCCGGCAAATTCAAGTGCAGAAGTGGAGAATGCATAGATATCAATAAAGTGTGTAACCAGCAGAGAGACTGCAAGGACTGGGGTGATGAGCCCCTGAAGGAATGCAACATAAATGAATGTGACTGTCCAGCTGTGAAACTGTGGAGATAGTGATGAATGCCAGAACCCTGTAGTCAAATCTGTATCAACCTGAAAGGCTATCAGATGAATCCTGCTACAGGAACCTGGAAAGGGCCATACGGCAAAGCAAATTAAATAACTGTTATTTAACTTGTCAGAAGATAAAAAATAAAGTGTTTCAACAAGCAGCCACGGGAGGGAAGAATCACTGAACCCTCGATGTGAGGGACTGTACCTTGTTTTACTGACTACTGAAACAGCTGTGAGAACTGCAGAAAGGGACCCACGCATCCAGAATAAAAGGACCAGTAACTACTGAAACTTGGAGGGTTGAGTCCGCTCCTGGGAAACTGAAACTCAAGCTAAGGGAGAACTAATATTCTGGCAGCGAGGCTCTGCATGAATTAAGGATGCCAAATAAAGGGGACAAGCCTAAAGGGAGAAAAGGGAGAAGGCAAGACCGGGGCAGGACCCTCCACTGCGGTGTGTATGGTCTACCGAGGGAGGCAACCCCTATCGGTATTGACTGCCGAATGAGAGGGCCTCGACCGGACTTCTCCCACACTAAGATCAGGTTGTCCCGAGAAAATAACATAAAAAACCTCTTTTTTAAACCTATATAAAATTGTGATTCGTTTTACAGGAGCTGGATCACCCTGACAGGCCGAACAGTAACACAAGCCTGAATCGACCCTGAAGGCGTTTGCCTATTATGATCCAGCTACATGGGCAGAAGACAGATCCTGGGGCTATAGGACCTCAGTATATATATACTTAATAGAATAATTAGGTTATTAGCTGTAATAGAAATAGTTATAAATGATGAGAACTGATCTAAATGAGTTATAAAGATGAGAACTGCTTTGTATCAAAATTGCCTAGCTTTGGACTGTTTGCTAGCACAAGAAGGAGAAGTCTGTGGAAAATTTAACTTTAGTAATTACTGTTTAAAGATTGATGAAAAGGTGTTTCTTCCTAGTAACTGATAGAATGTTATGTTCTGGTTTAGGATGAGAAGAATGTTAATAATATGCTGATGTTTTAATTGTTTTTAATTGTTACAGAGCAGTGCTTACACCAAGCCAAGGACCAAGCCAAATTCAGCTTCTCACTGTCCTGCCAGCAGGCAGGCTGGGAGGAGGGCCGGACTGCTCGGGGTTAGGTTGGGCATCGGACAGCGGGTGGTGAGCAATTGCATTGTGCATCACTTGTTTCGTACACATTATTACTAGTAGTACTACTATCATCATTATTGTTATTATCTTCTTGTTTTTAACTCAACTCACAGGCTTCACTTTCCCATTTCTCTCTCCCATCCCAGAGAAGGAGGGGGGAGGTGAGCGAGCAAACACAAACCTGGAAGGATATGGAATGGGATTTATTTTCATGGCTGCCTGGTGGACCATGGGTCAAAAGAGTGTTATTTTTATTGTTATGTGGTGTAATTACGTTATTATTTGTACCTTGTATGATACCTTGTCTTACATTATTAATACACCGGGTGATAAATAGTACATTTGTAATAACTTCATTAAAAAAAGAAGGGAATATGTCAATTATGATGCTTAAGAATTGGACCCTCCAAGAACAAACTGATGAAATCCAATTATTAATAACAGAAGAGACACGAATTGGGGATGTTAAAAAGAAGATAAGGGATTGTGAGGAATGTTTTAACAATTCGTGTCCATAAAGAACAATTCTGTTTGAATCCTGTCTGCCTCTGGGCCCTGCACTGGCAATTTAATTCTTGAACCTCAGCTGCAGTGTGTCCCAGTCTCCCCCTCATTCTAGTCAATTTATCACTCCTTAAATTTATGAACCTGTTTGCTTTTGTTATTCCGGACTTCTATTTCTAACACTGCTATAGATGTGTCTGTGAATGGCTGGGGAAGAATGTTTTAATTACTCGTGAAGCTGTTTGTGTTTGATGTCTGGGAGTTTCAGAACAACTGATAACAACTAGTGACTGTTATGGGATACTATGCGGATCTTTGGTATCTGGTTAGGGGGGCCGAGAGATTAAGAGGAAGGAAAAAGAAGCTGAAGGACGGCTGGGAGACAAGACTTGAAGAGACTGTTCTATAAACTTGGTATGGTGCCAAGTAAGTACAAAGGGGGAGAGGAAGACTACGAGCCTTCAGCATGAAAGACCCCTAGAGACCCCCAGAAGAGACCCCAGAGGAGACTGCGCATGCTCCAGTAGGAGGGACTGCACCCCGGAAGCTAATTTTAATAATCTATTTTTTTTAGAAGTAGTAATGAATATGTATTAGTGTAGGAGCATAAAAATCAGCTGCTTGATGTAACCGGTGTGCGTCCTGGTGGAGCGGAGACTCCCGGTGCACCCAGCGCTGTTTGCTTACCTCTATTCCTTTATATTCTTTCAATAAATCCTATTATTTTATTTAATCCTAATTTGAATCCTGAGCCATTTATAACAAGGGTTAGGTTAACTTTGAGGTTTATGTTAAGTGTAAGTGTAAGGGTAACGGAGACAGTAAAGGTAAGGGTAAGGCGAATGGTAAGGTTAAGGCTACAAGTACGTGTTAGGGTATGGGTTATGGTAAGGGTAAGGGTTAGGGTAAGGGTAAGTGTTAGGGTAATGGTTAGGGTTAATTTTAGGGTTAGGGTGAGGGAAACATAAGGGTAAGTGTTAGGGTAATAGTTAAGGGTAAGGTTAAGTTTAAGAGTAACGGTTAGGGTAAGGGTAAGTGTTAGGGTAATGGTTAGGGTTAGTTTTAGGGTTAGGGTGAGGGAAACATAAGGGTAAGTGTTAGGGTAATAGTTAAGGGTAAGGTTAAGGTTAAGAGTAAGTGTAAGTTTTAGGGTAAGGGTTAGGGTTAATGTAAGGGTCAGGGTAAGGGCTGGGGTAAGGTTTAGAGTTAGGGTTAGGTTAAGGGTAAGGATTAGGGTAAGGGTAAGGGTATGGATAAGGATAAGTGTAAGTGTTAGGGTAAGGGTAATGTTAAAGGTAACAGTAAGTGTAAGGAGAAGGGTTAGGGTAAGGGTAAGAGTAAGGGTATTGGCAACGGTAAGGGTGAGGGTTACAGTAAGGGTAAGTGTAAGGTTTAGATTTAGGCTAAGGGGAAGTGTAGCAGAAAGGGTAAGGTTTACTGTAAGGTTTAAGGTTTCGGCTTAGGTTAAGGGTAAGGGTAAGGGTAATTGTACGAGTAATTGCTAGGGTAAGTGTAAGCGCAAGTGTACATGTAAGTGTTGTTGTATGGCTTATGGTAAGGGTAAGGTCAAGGGTAAGGTTTATGTTAAGGGTAAGCGTAAGGGTAACGGATAGAGTAAGGGTAAGGGTAAGGTTAAGGGTACAAATATGTGTTAGGGTATGGGTTATGGTATGGGTAAGAATTAGGGTAAGTATAAGGGTAAGGGTACAGGTCAGGGTAAGGGTTAGAGTAAGGGTTAGGGTTAGGGTTAGGGTTAGGGTTAGGGTTAGGGTAAGGGTAAGGGTTAGGGTAAGGGTTAGTTTTAGGGTTAAAGTCAGGAAAACATATGCGTAAGTATTAGGTTAATGTTAAGGGTAAGGTTAAGGTTAAAAGTAAGTGTAAGGTTTAGGGTAAGGGTTAGGGTTAATGTAAGGGTCAGGGTAAGGGTTGGGGTAAGGTTTAGGGTAAGGGTTAGGTTAAGGATAAGTGTTAGGGTAAGGGTAAGGTTAATGGTAACCGTAAGTGTAAGGGTAAGGGTTAGGGTAAGGGGAAGAGTAAGGGTAAGGGTAGGGGAAGTCTAAGGTTATGGGTCAGGGTTAAAAGTTAGAGTAAGGGTTAGGGTTAGGGTTAGGTAAGGATAAGTGTTAGGGTAATGGTTACGGTTAATTTTAGGGTTATGTTGAGGGAACATAGCAACAGTGCGCGCAGTCGCAGAATATACCAGGATGTGCTGCGTAATCCCAGAATTAGCAAGGTATAAAAAGGGACCCTGGCAGGGGTGAGGTGCGTGCCGTTGGCGGAGCTGAGACTCCCCGGCTGCCCAGTGCTGTTTTGCTTGATGTTTGCTTACTCAATAAATTCCTTTCTATGATTAATACAATGCTCTCTGAAAATTAATTAAGGGGGCAACTTATAACACTTTGGACACTCAAAACCCAAACCCAAAAGCTTTGGACGCTCAAAACCCTATCCCGAAAACACTAGGACGCTCCAAACCCTATCCCGAAAACAGGACGCTCAAAGCCCTAACCCAAAAACATTAGGATGCTCCAAGCCCTATCCCGAAAACATTAGGACGCTCAAAACCCAAACCCAAAACATTAAGATGCTCCAAACCCTATCCGGAAAACATTAGGAAGCTCAAAGACCTATCCCAAAAACTTAGGACGCTCAAAACCCTATCCTGGAAACATTAAGATGCTCAAAACCCTATCCTGAAAACTGAGGATGCTCATTACCCAGACCCAAAATATTAAGATGCTCAAAACCCTAACCCAACTACTTAGGATGCTTGAAAGCCTATCCCAAAAAATTAGGGCACACAAAAGCCTAACCCCCAAAATTAAGATGCTCAAAATCCAAACCCCCAAAATTAGGATACTCAAAACCCTGGACCTGGAGAACCTAACCTGAAAAAAAAAAAAAAAAAAAGATCTTAAAACCCTAACCGTAAATAACTGACCAAAAATAAAACCTTAAGACTCTAACCCTAAAAAACATATCAACACTACAACCCAAAAAACTCTAATACCCTAACACGCTAACCCTGAAACCCTTAAAACCCTAACACCCTAACCCCCAATTCCTTAAAACCCTAACCGTTAAAACTCCAACCCTAAAAACCTTAAAATCCTAAACATAAACCCTGAAACCCCTTACCCTGAAACCCAACCCTAGTGCCCAATCCCTGAAACCTTAAAACCCTGAATCAATCTGTAGCAAATAGCATAGGCTGAGTCGAGGATCTCAGTACAGTAGCATTATTATTCGAGATTACAATGGCGGGTGTCCCACAAGCAGGAGGGTGCCTACTAATTCCATACACAGTTTATACACTTTTTTTTTCTGCCGAGGACCGGGACCCTCCCCTGTTTCCCCTTTAACTGTGCTATTCAAGGTTCATAATCTAGCTGGTGCTTCACAGAAAATACACAGCTGCTGGCCTGTTACAAGTCACATTTCTTTTGAGGTTTTTACTCTTTGAGGTGGTAATGTGTCTTACGCCGTGATTTCCACCTAATTGCTGTAAGGATTCTGGTTGTCTGCGTTTTACAAGGTTGTCTGTTATAATAAATAAAAGTCCCAAATAGGATTACAATCAAAGTTTACAATTCACTGAATGAATAGAGGTAAGCAAACAGTGCTGGGTACGCCGGGAGTCTCTGCTCCACCAAGACGCGCACCAGTTATACACCAGTTACCTCCCTTAAGGGATATAGAGAAGCCCTCTCAGATACGTCCGTCCTACTTCTCCTGCATGCGGCCGGAGGTCGGTCTAATTCTGGTGCTGTTGGTGGTGGAAGCTGGGGCAACGGTGGTACTGGTGGCGATACCACAGCCACCGGAGGGGGAGCCGCCGGGGGTGGATTGTTAGGATATGGAGGTGGTAGCTTATCCAACGGCTCACGTTTATCTTCTCTTTCTTTTTCATGTTCTTCTTGTTCTTCAAATTTCTTACCTGCTTTTAGTGTAAATATTGAGGCTGGAAAAGGACCTGAAGTCCTCCTGATCCATAATCCTGCATAATCACTTTCTTCCTGGCTAAAAGGTTCCTTTGAATTAACATGGATATTTAAGGCCTGGCAAATCCAGTCTTCGAAGGATCCAAAAGCAGGCCAAAAGACATGTAGTCTTAAAGGCTCCTTTGGCCATTCAGTCACACAATACTGGACCATTTTTAATTTACTTTTTCCTTTTCTGGGGTCCCTATCATTCCAATTTCTAATCGTTATTCCTAATGGACTTTCTGGTGGTATGACTGGTAATTTGCTCCCTTTCTTCTGGTCTCTGGTCTTCAATTTTGTCTGACCCATCTAGGAATTTTACTATGGCAATTCCCACAGCCCTTGGTTACCTTAGTAAGAGTGTCTTGCAGGGGGTCGAGGACCTATCACACACCCACAAATCCTATAGGAATCCCTTCGGTCCTTCACCAGCCAAGTCCCTCGCGGGAGATTGAAAACGCGGTTAGAAGACCTCCACAATCGCTTCGGAACTAAGTTCCATCTCAGTCACACTCTTACACACACAGGCAACCGAACCCCACCCAACCGAACGGTATACACTTTAAATGCTTACGACTCCGTCATCTTCGTTCGGATCTTCACACACACAATTACGGGCAAAATATAGTGCTGCAGCTGGCAAGGGAGCTGAAAAAAAGAATCAGAAACTTTGTTTACCTTTATTCAGGTTCAAGATACCATTAGTTCCGACCTGACTCAAACAGCAGCCACCAAATGGTGGGGGTGCCTCTCCTAGATCAAACCAGAAATCAGGAACCAAAGCCCTCCCGGACGAGCCCCCACTTGTAATAAATGACTGGGTCCCAAATAGGATTGCAATTGAAATTTACAATTTATTAAATGAATAGAGGTAAGCAAGCAGCGCTGGGTGCGCCAGGAGTCTCTGCTCCACCAAGACGCACACAAGTTACATCAGGCGGCTGGTTTTTATGCTGCTAGGCTAATACATATTCATTACTACTTCTACAAAAGGCAGGGTTATTCTAATTAGTTCCCAGAATCCAAACCCTCCCACTGGTGCAGGCGTTATCAGTCTCCGGTGGTCCCTCTGGGGGCCCCTCGTACTGAAGGCTCATAGACTTCCTCCCAGGCTTTTCTCTTGTCCATCTCCTTTGTCCATCTTGGCTGGATGGCAGACACTTGCATAGTGTCCCATTCAACAGTTGTAATAGTTAGCAGTTATTCTGAAACCCCTTTGTTCTCTTATCCCCTATTGACCCGAATTGCTGGACCATTCCTTTGCAAGATACAAGAACTATATATATTAACCACTCTGGTTTTCTCAGACTTTTCATCATATCATGCGGCCCTAGCATTGTTCCATATTGACACGAATCAGATGAACTCTTTTCACACTGTTAAGCTGTCTTATCACTGCAAGCATATCTCAATACCACCTTCCTTCCCTCTACAGGATGTAAAAACATCCTGTTGTTTGTGCAAAAACAACATTTTTATTCCCACAACCTTGATCCCCTTACCCTGAAATCCTTATTCCCCTTAAACCTAACAACTCTAACCACAACCCTAACCCTTATTATCAACCCCCTAACGCTAATGACACTGACCTTAATCCAAACCCCAAACTGCCCCTAACCCCAGACAACCAACAACGAAACACACACACACAAAGATGGAAACTACAAAAAAGGCAAAACCCTGGATACAGGAACCAAATCACAAATACACAACCAAAATGCTACAGAAAAGCCCCAGATGCAGGCCCCAAATGCTACTGCTAGGCCTCAAAAGCTCAAGATGCATCCCAAAGCAAAAATGCAGACCCCAAACATTACAGAAAAGCCCCCAAACCCGGGCTGCACAAGTCTACAAGCAGGCCCCAAACTGCCAACAGAAGCAGGCACCAACCACACCCAGATGCAGATCCCAACTGCCCACAAGCAGCTCCTACCCCACTACCCCCTCCCAAGAACTGGACTCCACCCAGACACTGGCCCAAGACCCGGGCCCGCCCCCCGCCAACCCCCCTACCCTCCCCTCGACACAGGTGTACAAGCAGCTCACAACCCACCCCTTCAGAGACCGGTCCAACTCCCCCCACCTCCCCCAAGACATGGGATGCGGAGGTGTACAACCAACTCCCAACTCCCTCCCCCTCAAAGGGAGGTCACAAAGACCCCCAAATGGAGGCTCCTAGAGTGAAAAAGCACCTCCCAACTCCCCCAGGCACAGGCCCCCCCCCCCCCCCCAAACACAGGCCACAAAGGTGTATAAACAGCCCAGACCCCCCTCCAAGACCATGGCCCCTATAGTGTACAAGCAGCTCCCAACCACCCACAGATGCAGGCCCCAACCCTTCTCAGAAGGGAGGCACCTAGAATGCATGAACAGCTCCCAACCCCCCTAAACATAGGTCCAAAAGTGCACAAGCAGCTCCCAACCCCCTTCAAATACAGACCCCAAAAGTGTACAAGTAGCTCCCCCCTGAGAGACAGGACCCAAAGGTGTACAACCAGTTCCCAACACCCCTGAGACACAGGCCCCAACCCCCCCCCAGACACAGGGACCCAAATTCTACAAGCAGCTCCCAACCCCTGCCAGGCAGGCCCCCCACCCTATACAAGCAGCTCCCAACCCTCCACCCCCCCCCCCCCCGAGGGAGGCCCCCAAGCCCCCCCACAAACACAGGCCCCTACAATGTACAGGCAGCTCCCAGCCACCCCCAGATGCTGGCCCTAAAGTTGTACAAACAGCTCCCAGCCACCCTGCAGAAACAGATTCCTACATTGTACAAGCAGTTCCCAGCCTGCTAGACACAGGCCCTGACCCCCCACAGATGCAGGCCCCAAAGGTGTACAAGCAGCTCCCACCCCTCCCCCAGACGCAGGTCCCAAACCCCCCCCCCCAAACACAGGCCCCTACAACCAGCACCCAACCCCCTACCCCCGATGCCAGGCCCAAAGGTGTAGAAGCAGCTCCAAACCTCCTCCCTCAACCCAGGCTCCAACAGTGTACAAGCTGCTCCCAACCAACCCTCCCCTTCCGCCCCCCCCCCCCCCCAACAATGGCTCCAAAGGAATACAAAGAGCTCCCACCCCTCCCCCAGATGCTGGTCTCAACCCCCCCCCCGCCCCCAGAAGCAGGCCCCAAAGGTGTAGAGTCAGCTCCCAACCCCCTCAGTTCTGGCCCCAAGGGTCTACAAGCAGCTCCCCCCTTGCCCCCCGATACCGGCCCCCAGACACAGACCCCAAAAGCCTAATCACAGGCCCTGAACTCTAGAGGCAGGCTCCAAAACCCAGGACAAAGCCCCAGTGGTTCGAGACAGGGCCCAAATCCCAGACACAGGCCCCAAACGCTAAACATATGCCAAAAAAAGTATTAGTGCTGGTGCCAAATGTTACAGTGTCTGTAAAAAAAAAAAAGCCCAAAAGCCCGAGATGCTCAAGGCTGAGACGTAACTTGGCTTTCTGAATTACTGGAAAGCAGCTTTCATTCTCAGATAATTGTGTGCAGGCTAGATAGGATGGGGCTTCAGGCACCTCTTCACTTGAGGAAACACACTGCCATCAGGCACCGCTGTGCCAGACAAGCTTGTTCTGCTAGAACACCCTACTCAGATGCACTGTGGCATTCTAGTGAACTGCTTTCATGCAAATATAACGACTGATGTTACAACCCACCTTGCCTGTGGCACCTGATGAACAGAAGAGGAAGCCACCGCAGCGCTTCAAAACCATCCCTGCACGTGCCGCTCCTTGTCGCTCTCTGGCCTTATCTCATATCCTTATCCACTTCTGTGGAGAGCCTGCCACGGCATCTGCAAAGCAAGACGGACACCTTTCATAGTCACCTTGTGCTACTTGGTCGTTCTGCTCCAACCCAGCTCATGACCAGCCCCTCTTCTTACACAGCTCTTCAGAGTGCAGTTTGCTCCTTTGAGCCTGTGCGAGACACCTGTGAAAGAAAAAGAAACGCATAGGCCGATGCAGCATCCAAAGACACAGCACAACTAGGTAAGTTACTCTCATCTGCTCCCTTACCTCTGCCGCTTACCAGCCCCTGAGGCAGATGCTTCAATCTACCCTCTTCAAACAGCTACAACACCTCTAAAAGACAAAGAGGGGATGCTTAGAGGAACAGTGAGACAGACCTACAACAACTGCTACATCTGTTCCTCACTCACCTTGCCAGAGGCAGCTCTGCGTGTGACGTCCCAGGTTGTACACTGCGTTACCTAACCCTTACCGTAACCCTTACCCTAACCCTTCTCACCCTTACCATTACCCAAATCCTTACCTTTACTTTTTCCTTACCCTTACTCTTTCCTTTAACCATAACCTTACCCTTACCCTATACCTTACTCCAACCCTTCCCCTTACCTTCCCCTTCCCCTTACACTTAACCTAACCCTTACCCTTCTGCTTCCCC